>NW_015114201.1:29803-56595 GCF_001443285.1 Poecilia latipinna | reverse complement strand
TATATATATATATATATATATATATATATATATATATATATACAGCAGTGTTTGCTGCATATTTGTGTGTGTGTGTGTGTGTGTGTAGTACCTTTGCTGCGTTACAGGTCTTACATTTAATTCATAATGTTAAAAACTTAGATTTGAGTTGGTATTCATGACAGATGAGACGGCGACAGAACAACGATGTCCGACATCATGGTACAGATAATTACTGACATGTTACTCATTTTTACTTTACCAATAAACATAATTAAGGTAAAATGTCAGATCTTTTGTATTTATAATCGGTAATGTTTCTGCTGATTTGGTTATTTTAAAGCATGTTTGTGTTAATGCGGCTCTGCGTTGCTTCCTTCTCGCGGTCTGAGAAAGCTGCATCGATTCTCGGTGCTGCTGGCAGGATTGATCTGGACTCGGCCGCGTTTTGTCAGCTCGCCGCTGCTGGCTGTCGATGAGCTGGACGAACTTCCTTACACTTCATCTGTCTTCTTCAGGCCTCGTCCTTTAATACATCTATGAACTTTGCCTCTGTTTCTGTCACTGGAGCCACTGAAGAAAAAGAACTCAGCAATTTTAATACTAACCTCTAATAATCAGAAATTTTGTTTCAAACTTTTGACTTTTCAAACTCAGAAATTTTCTTAATTTTTTTTTTTAGAATTTAGGGAAATTTCTTTGTTTCTCCTAGAAATTTTTTTGAGATTAAAATCAAAATTTCAGATTTTTTTCAATCTGAAATTTTCAAACTCAGGAAGTTCCTTGTTTTTGGTATTGAGATTTTGGCCGTATGTCCTCCTTCCTCCTGTGTACAGGGACCCACCGTCGTTCTCATCTCGTGGTTTCAGCCTTTATTCTCGACAGTTGTTAGAAATGTTGCAGTGTTTTCAAGCTCGACCTTCTGCTGTTGTGTTTGTGTGAAGAAAATATTCCAGTCGTCTCAGGGTTTTCTGTCAAATTGAAAAATCTCCTCCATGCCACCATTTGGCATCCCGGGACGCCGACCCGATCAGAACCCGCCGGCTGAACCGTCTGTCCTGCTGCCGCTGTGAATAAATGTGTGTCGGTGCCGGAGGATCCGGGGGGCTAACGTCGGGCGGATTATCTGCCTCCTCTTCCTCTTTGAAGTGCTGCCAATGGAACGAATTGCACCGCGCGCTCCCTAATGCACTGCTGAGCTTTCTCCGTTTCTCACTCCCCTCCTGAGTGTTGCCCAGAAAAAGTCTTGCTCCTTATCACCACATTATTCATCTGATCAGTATGCAACAGGTGAAAGCCGTGTGAAGCACAGTGATTGGATAGAGAAAGCTGCTTTTATTATCATCTTTCTGCTCCACTGGTACAGACATGTTGCAACGGGGCGTCACGCAGGAAAAGGCTGCTTGCTAACCATGGCTAGCATTGATTTTAGCTCTTAAGTTGTCAACATAAGGTAGTAAATCTTAAACCTCTCATATAAAAGAAAAAGTGATGCTGAGCTTTGCTAATAATTGCCAAAAATACGACAACCAGATAAGATCAGGAAAAAGTTTTAGTTAAAAAAGATGATCAGGGCAGGGGAGTAGGCCAATTATGCTAGCTTGACTATGACAACCTTAACGTGTAGGTGGTGCTGTGGAATTCAGTGTGTTTTGGTTTAGCTTAAAACATTTTTAAAAGGCAACCTAAACAAAAACCTCCAACAGATCATGAGTAGAGCAGGAGTTTAAATTAGCCAGCCTACCACCGCTGTGTTAGTTTAGCTAGTAGCAGCGGTAGCTAGGCTACCACCGCTGTGTTAGCTTAGCTAATAGAAGTGGTAGCTAGTCTACCACCGCTGTGTTAGCTTAGCATAGCTAGCATTTTTTTGGTGTTGAGTCCTGACACATAAAGATGTGTTGTTGTCGGTTGCCATGGCAACCAGTCTGGGTGTAGCGTAGCCGAACCAGAGTGAGAAAAGAAGAATTCGAGCGGTTTAGATTTGTACTCAACGGTTTTTCTCTGTTATTTTTCCCTTTGCTGTGGCGCAGACCCACCACATAAGAATGTAAAAGTTTTGACTTTTGGTGTTTAAATTACTTTTAGATTACTAATTTCTGAAGAAACATGAACACCTTTGGGTCTGATACTGGTGGAGATATTTTTATACACATTCTGAGCAAGACAATTAAACAAAAGGACTTTCCAACCATCACCCCGTAACAGAACAATGGTGGTTACAATTGGTGTCTGAACAATGCAGCCCAAAGCAGCAATGAGAGCAAATCAGAGCCAAAAGTGTCAAATACTAAAGGCCAGCGTGAGAATATTAAACATAAACTTTGATTTGTTTTGTTGGACTGGAAAGCAGCCATGAAGAAGAAAAATGTGTTTATATTCCTCAGAGGTATGTAATAACCAGCCAAGAAATTTATTGACTGAGGTTTAATTTTCCAGTGAATACAGCAATAATGAAAATCTAACTTGTGCTTCGATGAAGTCAGAGAGGGCAGGTTTCTGCAGTAAATACTTTTATGTTGGATAATTTTAATACATTTTTGCAGCATTTCCAGCTTGGTGGAGCTAAAGTGAAGCACAGTATTAACTTTTAGAATCACATTGAAAGTTATCTCACAAATACACTTATTGCTGTCATTGATTATTTCATTTTATTTTTACAGAGAACAAACATTTTTGCACTAATTTAGATTTTATTTGGTGCAGGCCTTAAAATGTCTTAAATTAATTTAAAAAATGTAAGTTGACCTTAAATAAGCGTCATATTTTGTCAATGCAGGACTATTTAATCTGGTATATTTAGTTTTTCTGTCAGGCAAAAGTTTGAGCTGCATTCTGACATCTTTATTGTGTTCTGCGATTCAAGGCTGTTGAGGCTACCGCTAACTAGCTGCTAATACACCCTGGCTAACTAGCTAGCTAGCTTTTTTGTGTGTCATGGGAACAGATCTGCATTTGGCTGGATGATGATCATTATCGTCACTGGATATCTTCTGTTGCTAACCCAGACATCCTTAAAAAGTCCTTAAAAGGCCTTAAATCAATAAAATGTTATTAAATTCAGTTCAAGTTGGCCTTAAATATGCTAATCACAGGTCTTACATTTTGTTGTTGCGAGATTATGTAATCTTGTCTCTTCAGGCAGACGTTTGAGACTTCAGACATCTTCATAGCGTTCTGTGGGTTGATCAGTAACTAGCTGATAATTCACCTTTGCTAGCTCGCTTGCTAGTTAGCTTTCTTTGCATTCATCATGGCTAAGTGTAATTGTATCACCAGTTGGCTGGACAATGTTTTTGCCACTGGTTCAGTTCTGTTGCCAAGCCAGCAAGTTCCCCTAATCAACTCCAATATTTTTCACTTAAATTGAATTCAAGGTGGCATTAAGAGTCTTGAAAAGTCTTAAATTTGACC
This sequence comes from Poecilia latipinna, assembly GCF_001443285.1. Lineage (NCBI taxonomy): Eukaryota > Metazoa > Chordata > Actinopteri > Cyprinodontiformes > Poeciliidae > Poecilia > Poecilia latipinna. Next base: position 53,205 of record NW_015114201.1, on the reverse strand, counting down.
TGCTGAAACCTGAATGGAGGGTGAAGAAGACCTGAAGGCCAGAACGATGATTCAGTAGGAAAGCAGGTGTGAAAGAGTCTTTGTCTTGTCCAAGATTATCATTTATTATCAACTAAAACTAAGTAGTAAAAACTGAAACTGATAATCTAAAATAAATTAGAATGGTAATGAATGTGGGCTAAATGAAACTACATTCCAAAACATCCTGAAATTATTCTTTAGTCTTTTGAAATGAAGTGAAATTATTTTTTCCTTCACAAGCAGTTTGTCACGCTGCAGTCGCTCGTCCACAAAATGACGTCAGTAAAAGTTGTTTAACAATAATTGAATAAATATTTTGAAAATAATTCTGTTGCTTATTTATTACACAATCGATGTTTCCACCATCACAATAATTTGACCTTTTTGAAATCTTCACCTAAAAATGAACCAAAGCATGAAAAAAATAAAATTACTAATAAAAACTAACAAACATTAAAAATTAATTAAAATGAACTGAATTAGACAAAAAATGACAATGAATCTAAACTAAAATGAAAACCTGAACCTATGACTGTATATTTTCATATCGGTAACGGCCGTCTCTCCTTTCCGCCGCCGGTGCCGGTACCAGTACCGGTTCCGGTTCCAGTACCGGTTCCGGTGCCGGTTCCAGTACCGGTTCCGGTTCCAGTACCGGTTCCGGCTGCTGGCAGGCGCCGCTCCGTGTCCGGCCCTCTGCTCTCATTCCATAAATACTTTTCATCAAACTCGACCCGGCAGGAGAAGAGCAAACTAATGAAACGCAGAGCAAGGAGATGTTTTCATTATTTCAGCTAATCGGCTCCTTCTCCCTCTTCCGACCTGTTTGACGTCCAACAAACGGTAAAAACCAGAGAAAAGGCGGCGTTATGAAGTATATAAAGAGGTAATCATGGAGTCCACTGAGGGGCGAGAAGGAAATCTGCGTTGAGCTTTCAGACGTCTGTTTGGAAGCAGCAGGTAATCTTTGTTGGTACACCGTGTTCAGAGGGAAGAAAGCTGCTGCAGCCTTGGCAGCAGGTTACAATTTCACAGCTTGTTTGCTTTCCACAAAACTCCCCTGGTGCTTCTGTTCGAAGAGAACAGACGAAGTCTGGAGGCCAAGCGAGACCGTCTGGAAAACTTCAGCATGTTCAAGCTGGAGATGGAAAAACAGGAGATAAAGTTAATTAAAATACATCTGGAGCCAAAAAGACCAGAAATAAAACTTTTTTCTACTCTGTTGAACAGGATTAGTGGACTTACACCGATTCCTGTCGGGTTCAGAAAAGTTTATTGATTTTCATCTCACACAGGCCTGACACAATAAACAATATGTAAATTAATCAAATGATAAATTAAAACAAGCTCAATAGTTTCTATTTGCATGATTTTTCATTTTTCTCTTTCTACCAGAAACTGGATGATAAAAGTTTCCAGTCTGGAGTTTTGGGCCAAACAGCCTTTTGTCTTTGTGGTTTTATTTAAAATGTCTTCTGGTTCCAGTGTTAAATGTTCATTAGGATTTAAAGTTGGTTGATCTTTGAGAATATGTTTTACCATTATTATCATTATTTTACTGGAAAATGTCTCAAAACAACAATATCATCATTTATCGCAATAACTTCTGGGACAATTTATCGCCTTGCAACATTTATCGTGACATTCCTGGCTTCACATTTTGCTCAGTGTCTTGAGAGAAATATTTATAAGCTTATAAATATTTATATTTATAAACGACTGAATGTTTTCAGCCAATAATTCCTGAATATTGATGACAAAGTTCAGCTTCACTGGCAGGTTGTTTCATTTACAACATGGGAAAACGTCTTGGTGTAAATGAAATAATCTGCCAGTGAAATTGGAACATTTTCATCAGTAAGAAGGAATTATTGACTGAAAGCAAACTCCTGTTTGTTGCTTGTAAGTTAGTTTTGTCTTAAATCAAGTGAACTAAGATATTTGTTCTAGAAACTAAAAAGGTTTGGTTTCTGCAGTGTGTGCAGGAACAAAAGGAGCGTTGACCGTCGGTTTTTAAGGAGCTGTTAACTCATTCCAAGAATAAAATGCACCAGAAGTTAGAACCTCTCTCTATTGGCCAGCTGGCTCCAAGGACCTTCAGGATTCGTCATTCGGATCATCTTTGCTGGTTTTTTCCGAACATGCTGAAGCAAACCCGTCGACCCGGTCGTTGTACGCTCGCCCGGCCGCTCGCCTGGCATCGGACCACCTCTGCTGTTACGCAACGCCAGCTGGGGTCAGAAAGAGGACGGCGGTTTGGAAACCCTCTGATCCGTCACCCGATGCTCTCCGCTGTGCTGACGCTTCACCTAAATGCCGGGTCGGCTCTAAACCCGCGGTGCGAACCAGATGATCTCCGCCGGCCGCAGAGCCATGCGGTTCTTCCACGCAGCGCAGCTGAGGTTGTTACTGCGGGCCAGACGGAGCGAGTCCTGCAGCAGACGGCGCTCCCTGTTGGACCAGCATCAACCTGGCTCCCAACGCTAAGCCTGGCCCGCAGGCCTTCCTCTCCAGGCTGCTAATCCTTTCCAACTTGCTTCAAGTTACTCAGAGACGTCCAAAACCAGTTGCTTTTTCTGTGTAGTCAATAGCGACTCTTATATCTCAACATTCAACAGGCGGATTAATGGTTTCACCAGGTCTCTGTCGTACGCTCAGGACTGACCGGGAAGTGGGTTCAGATTCACTCCAGATGTGAAGCGAAGTGTAATGTGACCTCCTGAGGGACGCAGTCTGTGCTCGGCATAATAAGCTGTTTTCTAAATAAACTCGTACAGTGAGAGCTTACAGCCTCTCCGCTGCAGGAGTTCAGCAAATGTTCACGTCTGCAGGTGGATTCTCCAGAGATTCTCTCCACAAGTTGGAAAACCTCAGGATTATTGCAGTACAAGATATATAGAGCTGAAAAATCCTCCGGCAGAACACCGACTGCTCCGTCTCTGCAAATAAAACGGTGACATGCTGGAACTTCCCCAAGCGCTGAAGCTGACGCCCCTTTCATGAAGTCCTGACTCTGTAAAGCACGAAATAATGTCCAGATAAACGTTTACTCCGAATCCTTTTCACATTTAGTCCAACATGAAGTTGTTCACAGCTGCTTGGCTTTCAAGATGCTCTGAAGCTGAAACGATTAATCGGTTTAATCATGATTAATCAACTGATTTAGTAATTAATTAAGTGCTAACTGGAGAACAAAACTCTTTCAGCAGCCATTGTACAGCGAACAGAGGGAAAAACAGCTGACCAAGTGCTGAAGGTCAGCTTTTGTGTAGATGGATTGAGAGCTAAACGGCTCTTTGGATTACTTTGGTTTCAGACGTTGCATAAAGCAAAAAGTGAAAACGTTCCAGGAACGTTTATGCAAAGCTCCGCATGTTTAATTTAAGTAAAAAGAAGACAAAGCTGTTTGAAGTGCTCCTGATCTCCAGAACTCACCTGCAGGCCTCAGCCCGGCTCTTTGTCGAAGTCAACCTGCAGTTTAAATGATTAAGCTTCACCTAACTTCAAAATGTCAGTGGTGAAGCGAGAAGGCTGGTGTCTTTGATCTGCTTTCTCGTCGCGCTGCCTCGGTCTGGGAGCTGAAGGCGAGAACAGGCTCTGCTGCGTCGCGTAGCCTGCAGCTCCGTTTGCTCTGCCAGGAGCCGCCTGTTGAGAACCTCTGCTGCTTCAAATGCTGCGTGGAACCGAACCCTGAGGCGACAAAATGCACAGAGAGCTGATCCTTTGGCTCACGCCTTTGATACTGCTGTGCCACAAGGTCACAGAGCCGCCTTCCAGGTTACAAGGAGAGATCACAAACGCTTAATGATGCCACTCAGAGCACAGAGGGAGAGCTGGCTCATACAGCAAACCTTGTTTTCCTTTATGAGGTGGAGTTCATATATTATTATTATTATTATTTACATCTGCACAGTAAAAATGCCAGTGTTGAATTAACAACAAGTCAGCTGGTGTTAAATTCAACAATAGAGTGTCACATTAACATTACAACGGTGTTGGTGTGAAAATATATTAAAAGTAACACCAGTGTAGTGTTGATCACAAAACATAATGTGGTGTAAAGTAAATAATTGACCCACAAGGTGTCGATATCAATCAAATCCAGTGGAAAATATTCAAAACAATACACAGAAATGGAAAGTTTAACTTTTCTTAAACCCATTTCAGTATTACAGACCAACGTTTAACAAAAAAATGGGTGTCAATCTTTTAACACTTTCAAAAGTGTTACTTTAACACCAGCTGACTTGGACACATATAGACACTTTGGGTGTTAATTCAACACGGGCATTTTTACTGTGTGGAAAGTTCTCGCAGCACTAGAGGGCAAAACGACGTGTCGCCTTTTTTAGTTGAACTGAAACACATTGAATCCTGCAGCACATCTACATGTTAAGGTTGTCAAAGTCAAGCTAGCATAACTGAGCTACTTTCCTCTGACTCGCCGTTTCCTTCCAGTTAAAACCTTTTCCTGTTGCCTGGTTCTCGTCGTGTTGATAATCGCTACCAGAGCACTGCGTCCCGTTCTTTAATATATCAGACATACGTTAAACGTTTAGTGTTACGTTCACAGCTTGCCCCCATCTTAACGTTTGGCCACGCCCCTAACCGTCTCGTGGCTCCGCCCACTTTGAAAAGTGCAACCCGACTAATTCTGACAGTGAATCTGGATTTCTTTATCCCTCCTGCTGTCGCTCTGACAACCTGTTCACTTTTACCAGGTGTTTGTTTTTCTGTTTGTGGTTTTGGTCATTTAAAAAATGCATCATCAGAAAGATTAGAATACAAACCTAGAATAAATAACAAAATCAGGTAAAATAAAATGTTTCTAAATCAGTTTCTTTCAATAAAAAATGTCTGAACAGAAGCTGCAGGTTTGAGTCTGAAGGATTTCTGGTTAAAACCTGTTTGATTCTCATTCACTGGGAGAAAATCCAGAAATTTTACTCAAGTAAAAAGTACAGCGTGTAAACTTTTTGAAATAAAAAGTTACGGTAGTAGATTAAACTAGTTACTTCCAAACTGATCCCGTTTCCTGATCCTGCAGGATTTCAGGAGGTTCCTCTACAGAGACGTCAGCCTTCAAACTGTCGCCTTTTCCTCTTGCATTCTGAGTCACGGTGATATTTCCTGACATTTCCTCCCACCAGCTTCTGTTTTGGTGAAAGGGCAGAGCGGGCGACGTTTCACCCAGACAGTGTGGTGGACGGCCGCGGCACCTCACTCCACGGCCCATTTTACCAGCTGCTTCTTCAAATCCCAATTTGTTAAACAGAAAACTTCAGGATTCTTTCATGTCCCACTAACCCCCCCTCCCGATCCTGTTGCCCCTCTGATATGAAATAAATATGAGGCAAGAGACGCATAAATATTTATAGCCGCTCCGGCTCTATAATTCTGCAGTGTGTTGTACTCTGTGTGCGTGCAAACATAGATGTGAGGTGTGTGTGTGTGTGTGTGTGTGTGTGTGTGTGTGTGTGTGTGTGGGGTACATATTTTCAGACCCTTGGCCGGTGCAGGTGCCAAGGCTGCTGCAGAGATAAATAATTCACTGGAAGTTAAACCTTGAATTCACATCACTTTGAAAAGACAATAGGAGCAACATGGCAGCAGAGCGCGCACACACACACACACACACACACACATGTTCGACACAGATGGCCTGCCATACAATAATCATGCATGAAAACTGAGATGTGTTAACATAAATATGTCGTTAGGAATATAATATGAGCTCTAAAGTTGATCTGTTTTGGGTTTTATTGTTTTGACGCGTTTCCGTTTATTAACCATTTATTGACCAGCTCTTGGAGTCTCACACACACACACACACACACAGGCTCAGTAGCTAAGTTACACACAGACAGCGCTGCATCAATAAGTAATGGGGCAGACAGAAGGACCCCCCTCCTGGTTGACCCAGGCTTTTAATATTTTACAGAAAGGTCTCAGAAACGCTCCAGCTGACACGGCTCAGCATAAAATGTCTCTTCACTGGGCCTGACGTCAAGCGGCGCCCCCTACGGTCCAATGTAATATCTGAGCCCGTCCACTCCAAGAGTTTTCCTAAAAATTGAAAGGCTTTCTGCAGAGTTCATCTGAATATTCAGGGAGTAAAAAGTGTTTTTCAGATGATTTCATCTTTTAAAACTGCAGTTTGTAACTGTCACCATGTGGTAACAGTTTATGAAACAGATAAAAATGAATTTCCCAGAAACAACCAATCAGAGCCAGGAGGCGGGTCTTAGCGCTGTCAATCATTCTTTGTGTGACGCTGCTCATCTCTTGCAGCTAGCACAGCTTGTCCTGAATGCTAATACTAGTTAGCTTAACCACTGACGATGGCAGATAAAAGGTTTTCCTGTAACGGTACTCAGTTGGTTGTTGCTAGGCAACCACATGCTACCCAGCAGGTTGTTGCTAGGTAACAGAGAGTGAGTGAGTCAGGCTGCGTTCACACTGCACCCTGAAGTGACCCAATTCCAATCTTTTGGCCGTAATGCGTCCGGTATCCGATCTTTTCATGACAGTCTGAACAGAACAGGTCCGATTCTTTTCAAATGCGACTCGGGCCACTTGGGTATCCGATACTTGTCCGATTCACAACGTCTAGGTAGCATTCATCAGACCTGAACGTCACCGATACTCGACAAAAGTCACTATTCTGCCTTCTGATGCACAAGCAGGAAGAAAATCAGCAGCAATGATCCTCCTTTAAAACGAGGATGAAGTTGTTAACTTGCTGCTCCGGTCGGACAACGTGTAGCTAAGCTCCACCGTTAGCCTCCATGTTTACTTCCAAACACTGAGCACTTCTTCTTGTTATGGCGGTCGGCAGAACAACGAGGATGCTGATGTTATTGCGCCCTCTACTGCGCATGTGGGACACGTTCAGGTTGTTTCCCCGTTCACGCTGCAGAACGTTTATCTGGAAGTGTGAACGGCCGCGGAAAAAAAATCTGATTAGCTTAGCTTGCTGAGCGGCTAAGGCCTTTCCTCTGCCTACATCTCCCAGAATGCTGTGCGGTTAAATATTCTGCTTACTGATATTGATCACATATATTGTTATTGACTTATTGTTCAGCCCTAGCTTAAAGTTTCATATTTAGTGTTGTTGCTCTGTCTCAGATTAGACCATCGAGGCGTCGCTGTTGTTCTGAACTCGTTTGGTGTTTTGGCTCCAGGCCTGTTGGTGAAATGACTGATGCTAAAAGTGAGACGGCCATTCGGGATCAGAATCAAACTTGTAGTTTTTATTTAATTTTTAAAGTGCAGCGTTTAATCGCTGTCCAAACTGTGTCGGTTTCAGGCTTTGAATCGATACCAGATGACCACTTTAGATCCCATAAACAAAGGCAGACTCTTACACGCATCAAAGCAAGATGCTTTAAAAGCTAAGAACACAAACTAACCGATAAATTACCGACATGCGCCTTATTCCAGTGCAACTGTCTCCAGTTGAAATACAAGTGTTGCCAGGGAGCCGCAGCCGTTTATGGCTGTTTTCTAAAGGCAGTTCTGGGAAGCTGATGATTATTTGCTGGAATATGAGGAGCTTAAAAGTTACTAAATGAAGCTTTTATTAGACAACATTATTTATTGGAAAAGATTTTTCTCCTCGTAATGAACTTTGCTAAATATACTATTTCAGTTTTGTGTTTCAGGTCGTCTTATTGTAGCATGATGGCATATTTTACACGTGTGTGTGTGTGTGTGTGTGTGTGTGTGTGTGTGTGTGTGTGTGTGTGTGTGTGTGTGTGTGTGTGTTTACTGCCATCTTTTAATCCGACTGACTCTTCAGATCTGTTTTTAAGTGTTTACCAGCCTGACTTTGTGTTTTTGTGGGTTTAGTGTAAAACTGCAGCTTGTCTTCAGTGTGTAAATCCAAAGCACAATAAATTGAAGTTAATTGGAAAGGTTGCAAAGATTACAGTCAGCTGAGTTTTCACCGCTGCTGCCAGTAAACGCATCACTTCCCAAATGAAGTTTTCACTCCAAAAAGCTTTTTGATGATGTTCCTCATGCTGTAATATTATCTAAGCCAGCCTCTGGAGCCATTAGGAATGAAACCTCCCTGTTGAGCTCGCTGAGCTTCTGCAAACACATTCCTGAGACGTCCGCTTACCCCTCACCGATCACGTAATAAAACTCAGCTAATTAGGCTTTACACCTCGCTGTGTGGAGCCCTTCTGCTGCCGAATGAGTCTGAAAAACTTTCTCTGCAATATTTCAGCCAAGAAAATGACTGAATTCAACAAACACCATGCAGAAGGAAACTTTGGTGTTGGTGTCGTAAAACTGAGGATCTGTTGGGATTTTCCTGAAGCCACTTTTCAGTTTGAGAGAAAAAGTTAAAACAACCAGTGAGAAACAGCTGTGTGGATAAATCAATAAACCAATCAATCAAGTTTATCTGTACAGCACATTCCAGCCGACAGGCAGTTCAAAGGGCTTTATTGGTGCCAAAATCACCATCAAATATGTTGGTCAACGTTTCATTTATTATGGTTCAAACGTAACTAACCAGGTGTTGCTCGGCTAAGCTAACACAGTGGTGAAAGATTAACTACAGCTGCTATTAGCTAAGCTAACACAGTGGTGAAAGATTAACTACAGCTGCTATTAGCTAAGCTAACACAGTGGTGGTTAATTAGTTAATTTAAACACCTGCTCTACTGATTATCTGTCAGAGTTCCTGTTTAGGGCTTTTTGTTAGTTTTTTAACTGAACAGAAACTAATCCTGCAGCACATCTACATGTTAAGGTTGTCATAGTCAAGCTAGCATAACTGAGCTACCTCCCTCTCCCTTGCTATTTTTTTATTCAACCTTTTTCCTGATCTTGTTACCTAGTTGTGTTTTCAGTATCACAGCTCTGCGTCCATCTTTCTTTCATATATCAGGTGTACATTTAAGATTTAGCGCGTTATGTTCACAACTTAACAGCTAAAACCAATGCTAGTCATTGTAGCAAATTGCTTTTTGGCCTCCAGCAGGAAGCGGGCTGGATCTCTATGGGACCAGTTAGCATAAACTAGCATCTCCGCTGCATCTCTTACTTTTGTTCTGGATTTTAGTCACATTTCACCAGAACAGGAATCCTCTCTGGGACACAGAACCCGTTTTCTTCCTGAACTCGACATGTTTTCAGTTTTTTCATAATTGTTTGAGATGAACGCGGCACCGTCCGGCATTTGGGATGAACTTTGTTCACATTTTGATGTCATTTCTTGTGACGTTTCCTGAAAACATCCACATTTTCAGTGTTGTGAATGAACCAGACGCTTCAGGCGTCGTCATCTGGGCTTTCCCTGAAAACTGAATGCTGCAGTAATCTTCAAAGTTTTAATAAAATCTCTCGTATTATTCTGGGATTTAGCAAATGGAAGTATCTGGTTTCAGATGTTCAGCAGCTCCTCTTGTTATTTTACTTTACTTAGCGCTTTCAGAAAATGCAGTTCAGTTTTTAAAAGAAATAAAAGTGTAATTTCATTATTACAGTACTTGGCATTAAGCCTCCTTATTGAAATTCAGATTACAGTGTGGACTAGTTTTGTGCAAACCTCACCTGCAGAGAAAGGATTTTGTTCTCGTCTTGCACAACAATCGGTTCTTTAAAGAAGCGTGTCTGGAAACTTCCAGATGCTCATACAAGCCTCTTCTTTAATCCTGTCAGGGTTTACGCGTTCTGCATGCACACAGCCAATCCACGCCGTCTGGTTTCATTGTCAACTGAGATTTTTGGAGACAATTTAATCCTTCCACAAATCCTGTTTTGTTTGCGGACATGAAAGGGTTGGCCCAGTAAAACCTCAGTCCAATGAGGATGAGTTCTTAGGAGTAATGAGGTTTTCATCACTGGGATTCGAGCTTTTAAATATTTACTATTAGATGTCTCCACACACTTTCTCTGCATTTTAATGAGTCTGTGTGCAAATGCCCTCCATCTCGACACGGACTGAGCATGAAGACTTTATAAGGAGGAAAGAGAAGTAAGACAGGTGAGAGAGAGGAGAGGGAAGGAAATTAATTCAGAAAGCAGCAAGAGGATTAGTTCACGTTGAAAAAGAAAACTGCATAAAAGCCTGTGTGATTCTTTAGGAATGAAAGGGGCGAGAAGAGGAGAGTTTGTGTCACAAGGTTTATGCAGAGTTTATTGTTTTGGCAGAAATCCAGACTTCCTCTCTGGATTCCTTCAGCAGGATGTCTGAGTGTGTTCATGCAGCGTGTGCACACCTTTCATCTGCTCCTGATTTATAAAGACGATACTACAAAGAAAGAAGTTAATGAATCAAGTCTTACTGTCCTGAGGAGTTCAACAGGCTCCGTTTTGTTTCTGCTGTTATCAAAGTCTGTAGAGGTTTAAACACCATCAGTTAGCATGACAGGTCATCATTTATTACCAGGTTAAAGGATGCAGATGAGAGCAACACTGCCTGGAAACGAAGAGCATGGATTGGTCACCGCAGCAGCATTTGGATCCTGTTTGCCTTCGTGATGCTGGTGGGATGCAGTGTCGGTGTGTGTCGGTGTGTGTTATTGAAATCACTTTCTTGGAGCTCTGGCAGCAAAGCCTGGGGCCGTTCTGCAAATTTGAGGCCGATGTGGTCCAGTCAAATCCTCTGACTAAGCCGTGCCGACGCCCCTCAGCTACGATCTGTCCAGGACAATAATCCACTGCCTCACTTTGAGACCTTTGCACATGCTCCAAAGGCTCCCACTGTTTCATGTGCGATGGAAGTTAATGTCACTTTTATTTCAGTCCTTGAAAACCCTTGAAGTCACCAAACAGATTCAAGGTATTTTATTGCCATCGTGAGTTTTTATTGCAGCCGTCCATCCCTGTGTTTCCAGGCCAGAGGGAAATGCAGAGAATCGTTAACGTTTCACGGTTCGGTTATTCATGGAAGATTTGCCTATTTGTGGATCTTTTATAAACCACATTAAAACATTCAAAAGAAAATGCGGCTTGGGAAGTTGAAATATGAAGGCACAACATGCTAGCAGAGGGGATTCATGTTTATAGCTGAAGGTTATTAGGTTTAGGGGCGTTTGGAAGCTTCATTTTGCAGCTAACCTAATATTAAAATTTGTCTGATCTTGAACATGTGGACCCGTTGCAGCGTGACGGCCTGCTAATGATGACTAGCATTGGTTTTATCCGTTATGAGATTTATAACACGCTAAATCTCAAATGTATCCATGATATATAAAAGAAAAAGAAACGCAGTGATTTGCTACTAATTGTCAACGCTACAATAACTAGATAAGGTCAGGAAGAAGTTTTAAGAAAAATATCAAGGGAGAGGGCAGTAGGCTAGTTATGCTAGCCTGACATGTAGATGAGCTGTGGGATTCTGTGTTTCAGTTCAGTTAGACAATAAACTAAACACCAACTCTGACAGGTGAGCAGGTACTTAATGCAGCGGTGGTCGGCTAGCTAATTTAGCTTAGCTAATAGCAGCAGTAGCTAATCTACCACAGCAAGAACTTATTAATAATTGTAAAATAAACATTTAGCAAACAAAACTGTAACCAGCTGAATGTTCTGTTCTTTTAGAAACGTCTGAGCGTTTTTTGGAGTTGAATCCTGAAATATCAGCAGTGCTGTGTCAGTTGATATGGCAACAAGTCTGTGTGTAGCGTAGCCGACGCAGAGCGCGAGAAAGAAAGGAGAAAATGAGTAGCTGAGTTTTTCTACGTCATTTTTCCCTTTGCTTCGGCGCACTTCACTAAATTATGAAGAATCGTCTTTTGCGCTCCAGCGTCGTCACATATGAGAAGTTTCTGTGTCCATAATGACAAAAATGCAAGAATCAGTAATTTGTAAAGGAAAAATGATTTAGCTCAGAACTGCAGGCTCTTCCACAAACGGACTCGCCTCCAGTTCTGTCTGCAGGTTTACGTCTGCTGATGCGTGGAGGCTTTTATTTTTATGTTGGTTTCAAAACGTCAGTCAGATAGAAGCTAATCTGCTGTGATCCAACATGGCACATCCACAGAGTGCTTCATTAAAACACACCTGTGTGTGTGTGTGTGTGTGTGTGTGTGTGTGTGTGTGTGTGTGTGTGTGTGTGAACATTCAGGCTTTAAACACATTAAAGGTTTTCACTTTGGAGCAAAACAAATATTTTAAGCCCCAGTAATGAGGGAAACGGCACATGGAGACAAGAGGCCGAAGCTGAACATCTGCTCTCTGATTGGTGGGCGATGTTGCCATGGATCCCCCAGGTGGGCGGGGCTAAGGCGACAGCAGCAGGAGCTAATAAATCATGTAGTTTGTGTGTGTTTGTGCATAAGTGATAGACTTTGGAGTGTGGGCTTGATTATCTGGCGGCTGTGTGTTTCTGCACATCAGCTTCATGAAGCTTCAGTCGGCTGAATCCTTCGCTGCTCTGACCCACTTTCCCCGTTTCCTCCCTTCTCCCTCGCTGCCTCTTCTCCATCCTCTCTTCTCCTTCAGTCCACTTCTCCTCGCTCCCTAATGCCCTCCTTTATTTTCTACATGCCCTTAATCCTTTTTCATGCGTATGTCTCATATTAGGGCCAAATGTTTATTTTTAATTTGCATTACGTCTGATTTTGTTGCTCAGCTTCAGGTCAGATTAAAAACTCCCTCTGCTGCTGATTAAAGGGAAACAAGATTAACACTCATCCTGATTTAAGTAGAAATACTGAAGCTGACCAAATCTGTCATAAACTGACAATTTATCTAAGGAATACATATTAATACTAGTGATATTTAACTGTGGTGTCATTTACACCAGAGTTTATAAAGTCGTTTGTTGGGTTTGGTGGATGTTTGGCTAAAGAAGTTTTCTGGTTCATTGTTGAGTCTGTTACTCATCAGCTGCTTCCACCCAAATCTGTTTGTTTCAATCCTTATTTTTACCCAAGACAATATGAAATTATTAGTAGTTCTGCATTGTACTTTAATTATGCATCAGCATAAATGATTCTTTATTTCAGTAAGGAATCATTTATTGCCGATCAATCTGGGAACTTTGGTGTTGCCTAAAAACACAGAGATAATTAGAGTCTTGCCAGCATTTATAAAAAATTTATAAAAAAAATTAATTTAGAAATAAATAAAAAAATGAGCTACACATCAATAATACTGATCTGTAGCTGCCTACTTACTCACAGTACTGTGTGTGTGTGTGTCTCTCTCTCTGTGTGTGTGTGTGTGTGTGTGTGTGAGCAGTCGATGCTGGTTGTTAGTCGATATACTGGAAACTCAGAGGCTCAAATCAATTGACAGAAAAACACAGAAAGTCTTTCTTAGCTTTTTTATTTCCTTTCTTTAAATATAATTAGTTACTTTTTGCTTATATTTCTACTCAAGACAGAAACTTCTGAATATAAAGATTTATTAGCTGGTTTGCAGAAGCGTAAACAACAGACAGTGATTAGGAACGCGTCTGCATCCAGTTTGTCTGATAATCAGAATCATTTCTCAGTTTGTTTTTAACCTGTTTGTAAAATAGGAATAAAAATCAAATCTGTGATTTTATGGAAAACATTTCTATACAACCTACAAAAAATTGCACGACTGGCTGGCGATATTTTTCCTTCCTGTTTTCTTTGCTCTTCTTCTCCAGCCCAGGTATGAACTTCCTGTTGAACCAGGAAGTGATCCAATGATCCTGGCTGCTCCGACTGATGGATCAGAGTTTTTAATTGCAGTTTAAATCTCCTCAAACAGCCAGCGGTCTCTGGGATTTAACCAGCTTTATTTCCTGCTAACTGCTAGCATGGTTAGCTTAGCTTGTTTCTATCATTCCTGAATGAAAACAGAGACTCTCTTCTTTCCTCTCGCTCCGTTTCTCCTCTGCTGGATGTGAATCGGCACTCGCTCTGTGTCCTAATCAAAGCCAGGCTCTGCACATTGTGTCCCAGTTGGGAGCTATTTTTATCTGCGGTGTGTTTCTGTGGACTGGATCCGTCCGGACCGGCAGATAGAGCGTGACCCTGCGGCGCCCCTCGGCTGTTTGGACAAAACAATACCCGGATAAACCCGATCAGAGATCAAAGATCGATCTGTATCAGCAATGTAAACTCATACGATCCATTTCTGTTTATACTGGCCAGAATAATATTAAAATGTTGAATTTACTCCAGTTTAATTCTCTCTGTACTAAACAAATAACTAAACAATCATAACTGTTTAAAGTGCCTGTATTTAGTGATGCTCTGTAATAATTAAATCAACCCATAAAATAATTATTGTGGAGCTGCTGACAAACTCCAGAAATCATTTTTTCCATGTTTGGCTCCGTTTCTGATTGTCTCCATTAGTTTGGATTCGTTTCTCATTTCCTGCTGAAGCAAAGCAGCAACAGATCCTCTGAACGTCTGCATGAGCTCAACCGAAACGCGATAATTCAGCCTCCGGTTCTGACCTGCAGCCAGAAACATGCAGCCATGACGGCGTCAGGATTCCTGCTGAAACGAGTCGGAAAAACCACCACATGCTCGCAGTCACTCAGAACAGGAGCAGGAAGCTTAGTTGGTTTTTAAAAACTGATTTATGTTGGCAGATCGACATGTTGATCACTTATGCATCATTAACATCAGTTTCTTAAAAAGGTCTATATTCAGTTGTAAAATATGGATTTTATTAAACTTGAATCATTTTTGGTGTCGCTACTTATTTCCTAATATTAAAAATCTGAATCATCCACGTTTGTCTGAAATGACATTAATATCAGCAAAGACAGAAATCCAAATTATTTCTTCACCTTCTGCAGTTTATTTTTAGCCAATTGTTATAAAAAAAAACACAATTAGAGAAAAAACTGTATTTTCAATGAAACAGTAAAAATGGATCCACCTTTTTGCACTTTTATGAGGAATATTAAATTGTTCTACATTTTTTCTAGAAACAGGAAATGTTGGGCATCAAGTCGACTTCTGGATAAAAATCACTGGATGTTTTGCTTTAAAATGAAAATAAAAACCTGATCAGTAAAAACAGAAACTTTGTGTCATATTTAGTTTAATTTGCTTGAATCTTTTGTCAGTGAAAATTCACCTGCAGCGCGAAACAAGCAGCTGTTTACTTCGTTTGTTTTTGTCATAAAAAACAAGAAATAAAATCACATATGCAGTTATAAGCTGCTTGCTTTTGCCTTGTTGAATTGAAGCAGAAAATTCTACCAATCTATTGTCTTACAGTGTTTTTATAGATGAGCCGTCCGTGGTAGAAAAAGGGTGACTGTGCCTTTAAATGTGCTCCAGGTGCGTAACCTGTGCTACATGGTGACCCGGCGGGAGAAGATGAAGCTGACGCTCTGCGACCTGCAGGAGAAAATCTTCCACCTGCAGATCCAGCTGCTGGAGGAGGAAACGGCTGCAGGTGAGAGCCGAAGCCAGCGTGATTATCTGAATGTGCTTTTCCTCGTGATGAAGTGAGTTTCCACAACAGAATCACGCTATAGACACCAGGAACATTGCCTGATATTTTATTTCTCTTAAACAAACAAACATGATTGTAAAGGTTTAGATCAGGGGTGTTCAAAGTGCGGCCCGGGGCCGTTTGTGGCCCCTGGTTGGATTCTGTGTGGCCTTCCAGCACTTCTCCGATTCCTTTGTTTTTATAATGGAAAGTTTTTTACTTTTTCTTAAACTGAAACTGTAAAATACAACAGATTGCTCTTGCTTTTATTTTTATCTCACATCTATTGACTTGGGCCACCCATCCACTACATTTGGCTAAAAACAGCAAAGTTTGTCTTTTCAGTACTGGGAATAAATTAAAAACATTTATAGACTTAAAAGACAGGAAAATAGCAGAGCTGTGCTGATCGATCGGCCACCGATCATAATCAGCTGATTTCCGTTAAAAAGCGTATGATCGGTGATCGATCGGTGATCAATCACCTGCATCTCCCTCCTCGGCCTGCAGCTGCTCTCCTGTTTCCTTCTCACTGCGGAAGTGAGGAACTTTAACCGATTGGGGACGTTTGTGAGGTACGGTGGAGAATCACCTGGGGGTGAAGCACGACACCCCAAAGCACGATTTGATGTGTTGATTGATACACATCGAATCTAACATGGCATTTGATCGGTGATCGGCAGCAAAAACTGATCAGAGCGTCCGTAGAAAATAATGAACCTAAATGCTAAGTGACTGAAAACTTTCATTAAAACGTAAAACATTACATGTTTCATTTACTGTTTTGCAGCTAAAGGAGAAAAACTCAGTCATATTTTTGGGTTTTAATTTTGGCCCCTGGATTCATTTTGGCACAAAGCAGGAAACGGATATTAAATATAGTCAATTTGTTAAAAATCTGATTGGGAGATTGATTAGTTCACCGCCTGCAGTGATGCATCTATGGTCGACATCGATCGATTATAGAAGCTGATGGAAGCAAAGAGTTTACTAACCTATGAAAGAAACGTGAATCATGAGACTGAAAATGACAAGAAACGGAAAATAAAATTAGTTTTACTGCTTTAGGATCAAAATGATCAACACTGGAAAACTCAATCAATCCCAGATATTAAAATCATCAAACAGATCCATTTATATTTGCCCATCTGGCCCAGTGAGACGCAGCTGGAAGTTTTAAACTTAATAATTACAATAATGATATTTGAAGTGGAGGAGGACGAGTGTCTGTGGTGAAAACAGAATGAATTCGATGAAAAGCTCCAGAGAAACCCACCGGCTTCTGAACGATTCGTTAAAATCCAACAGGAAGTCGAGTAACGACCATTTTGTCGTTACATGAAACATATTTTATCATATTTTTATTATTATTTACTGCGCCTGCTGAATGACGGCTGTTTGGTGATGTGGAGCCTCTTCAGCTGGACGAGTCGCGACCCGCCACTGACATGGGCGAAAGCTTGTTGTCATGGCAACCCCACTAAACGGTAACGACGGTGAACTTTCGTCTGCGGCGCTCTTCATCCTCCAGGAGGGCGGCGCACATCTACACGCTCAATTAAATCAAATACAAACACTTTTACTCTCCCCCCCTTTGTGTCGCTCAGGAGCTCACTCCCAAAGGCACACACACACACACACACACCCTCACACTCTCACACACACAGACACACACTCACATACGCACACACTCACACACACTCACACACACAGACACACACACACACACACCCACACACACACACACACACACTCACACACACACACACACACACACACACACACTCACACACACACACACACACACACACACACACACACACACACACACACACACACACACACACACACTCTCTCACACACACACACACACTCACATACGCACACACACAGACACACACACACACACACTCTCTTCCAGAGCTGCTGACTCAGCAGATTGCTGCCATCAGGTAGCAGGAGCTGCTGGCACTAAACAGCCATATCTATTCACACTGCCACAGGAGTTAGATTAGAGCCAATAGCTGGTGTGTGTGTGTATGTGTGTGTGTGTGTGTGTGTGTGTGTGTGTGTGTGTTGTGATAAAGAGCAGCAGAGTGAAGAATGAGCTTGTCTGATAGAATGATTTGTCATGTAACTCACCATCTTTCCCCTCCTGTTTTCTTCTCTCATCCTCTAATTATTTTTCTCCTCCATCTGTTGCTGTGATTTTCTCTCATTTGCAGAATCCTCCTAGTATTTATTTTCCTCTTTGCAGTTTTATTTTGGCAAGAAAAAGACGGTTCTTTAGCTTGTTTGTTCTTTCACACAAACCGATAGATGCATCAGTATCCAGCGATGAAATAAAACCATAACTAATATTTTAGCAAAATAAATGTTTCCACCAATCGGAGCAGGATGGGAATCTGAAAGATGAGCAGGTTAGGTTAGATCTACGGCCGATACAAAATATACAAAACGTTCATGTTTTACAGTAAATTATCAGTTCTGCCTATTCTGAGCAGTTTTAGGGTCTCTGTCACTTTAAATCCAAACAAGCTGCTGCTGGCCACACCCCCAACTCAACGTTTACACTCGCACATTAAAATGGCTGCAAACAGATGCACAATTATACAACCGTACATCTTTGAAAAGCATTAGTGGAGCCTCCTGCACAGCCAACCAAAATGCAGCAAGTGGTTTCTGGATGATGAGTCAACAACTAAAGTCTTGTCGTGTCCAGCAGCCATTGTACAGGACATAAAGCAGCAAAACCAGCTGACCAAACACTGGAGATCAGCAGCATGAAGCTGCTCGCTAACCATGAGTAGCATTGGTTTTAGCTGTTAAGTTGTCAACATAACACGCCAAATCTGAAATGTTCGCCTGATACATAAAAGAAAAATAGACGCAGTGCTTTGATGCCATATGTCAACACTACGACCGCCAGAGAAGGTAAAGAAAAAATAGCACGAGGAAAGTAGCTCAGTTATGCTAGCTTGACTATGACAATCTTAACATGTAGATGTGCTGTGGAATTCTATTTCGGTTCCGTTAAAAATAAAAGAGGTGACGTCAACACCAACTCTGACAGACCATCAGTAGAGCGGGGGTTTAAAGTAGCTAATCTACTACCTGCTGTGTTAGCTTAGCTAATAGCAGTGGTAGCTAATGCTTAATATGCTTATTATTCACTGCACTAACTTAATAATCCTTACAGCTCCAGGTTTCATTTAGCTAGTGGTTCTACTTCAGCAGCGTTGGACACGCGCAAAACTTCCAGATGTAAACAATAAGATGCAACACGTCTTTAAAATCAGTTTCCGAGTGGATCTTTTGTTTCCACATCTCTCCTCTCACCTGCTCAAATCAGAACAGTTGACCTTTGACCTCCTGCGTGTCTCTCATGCTGCCCCGTCCATCATCCACACTCGGCCAGGCTGCCTCATGTTGGGGTTGCATGAGTCACGCTCTGAATGGTTAGCATGTCGCTAACCGTTCAGAGTTAGCGACATGCTAACAGGAGGCAGAACCGCTATAAGGCAAACGGCTGGGCAGAGAAAAGTCCCTGCAGCTCCGACTCAAACATAAAACATTTAGATCAAATACCAATCAATGAGCTGAATACTTCAGTGTTTCAAAGCTTTTAAACAGTTAAAAAAAATTATTTACCTTTGTGTATGTGGAGAATTAGCAAATCAAGATGAAAATAAACAATTTAATTTCTTTTTTAAACAAGAAAATAAACATTTTATTGCCTAAACTGCGATAACATCGTTTAGTGAACAGTTGTAGCTAAAAATCCTTCAAACATCAACATGTGAAAAACTCAAACCTTCACATCCATACAGTGTGGAGCTGATCTGTTTATGTAATTAACCAATTATTAATTGGATAGCAAAAGGTGCTTAATAAAAATTATTTCATTTTTTAACAGAATTTGAACCAAAAAAGCTGAAAGTGTCATTTCAGAAGTTCTGGTCAAACAGATTTACCGACCATCATGAAAATGTTTACATCTTGTCCAGTTTGCCTGATTTTCTACTCAGTGTTTGAGTCTGTACTCCAGTTGATGATTAATTACTAAATTAGTTGACGATTATTTCATTGATCGATTTATCACGATTAATCGTTTCGGAGCAGTTGCTCATTGAAGCACAGGATGTTTTCGACTCGGCGTGTTCCTGTTAAATTTGTGCAGACGCAGACTGGAGGAGTTATTGTTATTCAGAAAGCGCTCCACATTTATATTCCAGCTCAGAGCCGCCGGTGACAAGCTGACAGTGGTTCGTATCGGCCTCTGATCCGCTTTTAGCAAGTGGAAAAGTACGAGTTTTAAAAATACAGCGAAGAGGAGGATGGCGAGGGCAAGGAAGGTAATGAGGAAGAAAAGAGACTGTGGAGGGAAAAGTAATGAAGTTCAGGCAGGAAGGAGGAAAACAACTTTCAATGCACTAATGAGCTCAGGTAAGAAATGCGCCACAATGGCTGCACGCGCCGCAAAAACAGAAAATTAATCACACACTTCAGAGATAAACCCCCCGGTGCCGTTTCTACCTCTAAACAAGAGAAGGAAGGATGATGCTGCAGAGGCGAGAGGCGAGAGAACGGACAAAAGAGAATCAGAAAAGGCACTTTTTTTTTTTTTGGATAGGGGGGGGGGGGGGGGCGCTGGGGGCGTTTACTGCTGATGCTTGGATTTGTGCAGAGATTACAACCTGCAGGGGAAACTTTCTACACTCTGCAGCGGCGCCTTCAGCTGCCCTTGAAAAGCCCAAAATTAGTTTTCCTCCTTTTCTAAAAGAACAAGATCAGATTAGGAAGAGCAGAGGAACATGTTGGAGATTGGAAGATTGTGATCTTTTTAACAAAAAAACTGTTTCCTGGGAGATTCCCGGGAGTTAACTCTGCAGGTTTTCCAGATTATTTTATGTTTCTGCTGAACCAGGAGAGATTTGGTGGACGTACCTGCAGCGATTCCCAATCATTTAGTAAAAATAAAACAGCATTCACCTGAAACCTTCACTCAAGTTCAGAGTGACCTTGAAGCAGCAGCAGGATTTACACTCTCCAGTATTTAACAATAACTTTCCTCCATCTGGACAGAAAAAACCCAAAAACAGAACAACTCTTCACATACAGAGAAAAACTTCACTTTGATAGTTGGTATTTATGGAGGTTTGGATGTTGAGACTTGTCTAAACATCCTGATAGACACGTTGTCTGTAAGGAGCCACTGACAACAAAACCATTTACATTTAAAAGCTGCTGTGCTTTCACTCTGTACCTAAAAACATTTAATACATCCGTCTCACAGTGTTATGAAATCCATGGCATTGCAGCGTGTCGCTGTTTTTATCTGTAGTAACTGGGTCAAACGGCGACGCCATCTAGTGATGTAATCAGGGTAAGTCAAACCGTAAACGACTGATTAGGAGTCAGAAGTGGAGAAACAAAAGGAAGCTGAGATTTGGAGGAAAAAACTTGTGTACACAAAGTGTTACATGGCAGACAATTTACATATAAGTCCATATAAAATCCACACCTTACACTGATTAGATTTCTGTCCTTTGGAAAATGTCTGACTTCTCTGAGCCGCTCACGGATGGATCCTGGAGGCAGAACCGGTGAACTGGCCGCCGCAGCCAGGGAACGAGGGAAACATGGCGGCGCTCTGCGAGGGCGACAGCGCGTTTCCACATCGTTTCCCTCCACGCTGTGGCTGCAAACATCCCCATGTGTTTCTGCTCCATGTGGAGCTCAACGACTGATTCCTCTCTCAATAATACAGTAGACTGCAAAAAAATATATTTTATGATTGAAAGAAAATGATTCTGTCCCTTTTGTTGCTAATTATTAATTTAATTTTCTGGAACAAATGAACTTTACACAGAACAAACATGAATAACTTGTCACATAGTGAGAACTTGCAACAAGCTTTTCTCGCCGTGTTATTGTGTTTTACAGTCGGAGCCATGACGACGCAGAGAGAACATCGTTTATCAGCTTTAACTGAAACTTTGGGTTTGCACAGCAGAAAAAGCAGATATAGGATTCAGTTAGAAAGGTCCATTCATTTTTCTAAGATTCACAACTTATTAAAATGTGCATGAATTTAACACACTGTTTAATGTGTTAAACAGTGACTCTTCATTAAGAAACGTTTTAACAGACTAAATAAAACTCTAAGCCACTTTATTGGCAAATCAGTGAAATGTACTAAAGTGAGGGTATGCTATTGTTCCCTCACCAGAAACATGCCTGAAGTGTTGCAAATCCTTTCGTCTCCATGGAAACCAATCCCCCACTCCACCCCTCCAAACTAGCGGCAGCAGCAGTCAGCAGAAACCTGGTGGAGCTAAATGTCTGCAGAGCTAATCATACGAGCTGCTCCTCACTGAAATGCTCTAATAACGGCATAATGGAGGAGCGCTGCTGTAAAAGAACAGGAGCTTCTTAAAGAGACGGCGCATCTATTTGATATATATAAAGCATTTTTATGTCAAGTAACAGTTATTTGATTGTTCTGTGAAATGTCACATGGAAAACAGATAAAACTGCCCCTTTAACATTAACATGTTTAAATTGTATATATTATATTATAAATAAGGGCTTAATTCTCCTCTGCTTATTGTTTTTGTCCTAATTAAAGAAGTTAAAATATTGTAATAAAGGGGTGTCCAAACTTTTGCATCGAGGTCCAAAACCCCCAAGCAGAAAGTAATCAGGGCCAAAATTTTACTTTTTTTTCATGTAAAAATGCAAAAATTCTTCACCTGCACATGTAATATTTTACATTCATCTTTATATTTACAGTTATTCAACTTTGTATTTAGCATTTTTTAAGCTATACAATGTTTTTATTTTAATCTCAGCAACAAAAGTAAAACATTTCTTACATTTGCTGTATTTAGACAAATGTAATGGATGGTTTTGGCATGACTAATAACAGTAACAACAACAACAACAATAATAATATTAATAATAATAATAATGCAAACTCAAGAAAAATTCGGTTTGTAACTTTTTAGTTTATTTTCTGTGGCGAATTTAAATCTTCTTAAAAGGAAAATGTTAAATGTTGGATGGCCAAATTTGTGCCATTCTTGAATTGCCACACAAAATAATCCAAAGGCCACAAATGGACAATAACTAAAATATTTTCACAATGTTGGTGCAGAAGGAGCATTTTTGTCGCCCAGGGCTGACGGCTCAGACACAGCAGTTAATGCGTCGCTTCTCCCAGATGTAAACGAGGCTCTACTTGACAAATCAAACGCCGACAGAAAAGGAAACCAGATTCTGATGAGTGTGCAGCTTCACTTCAACCTGGAATGATTCGGTTCCCCAGGCTGCTACTTTCCAGCTAAATCTACCTTAAACTGAGTAGATCAGCTAAATCCCTAACCTGAGCCCGTCTTCTGTCTCCCTGCAGAGAAAACCCAGAAGGCAGAAAAGAGGAAGCAGGATGGAGTGAAGGATAAAAGGAAAGAGAGAAGGAAGCATGGCACCAGCAAGAAAAAGGAGAGGTGGAAGTCGGAGAACGGCTCCCTGCTTAAAGAGCTAGGTAAATGTGGGTGGTTTAGTTTTTACTAGAGTTTCTTATTTCTGCTTGATTAAAATATTTCTACACATTTTAACGTGGAGCAAGAACTCACAGCCGAGTGAGATCAGAGTAACTTCAGTTACTTTACAGAGACCCGGTGGGAAACAAGAGTTAGGATGATGGTCG
The DNA here is from genome assembly GCF_001443285.1 of Poecilia latipinna. Classification (NCBI taxonomy): domain Eukaryota; kingdom Metazoa; phylum Chordata; class Actinopteri; order Cyprinodontiformes; family Poeciliidae; genus Poecilia; species Poecilia latipinna. The sequence goes on along the minus strand of NW_015114201.1, from coordinate 30,077 downwards.
AACTGACAGAAAATAATTTCTCAAAATGAGCCGACAACTTCAACAGCAATCAGTTTCTGACAGGAACGTAAAACCATGAGATTTAGGCTGGATTCACATCGATCCGACTCCGGTCTGCTTCGATCCGCTTAGACCCGACTCCGGTCCACTTCGATCCGACTCCGGTCCGCTTCGACCCGACTCCGGTCCACTTCGATCCGATTAGACCCGACTCCGGTCCACTTCGATCCGACTCCGGTCCGCTTCGACCCGACTCCGGTCCACTTCGATCCGA
>NW_015114201.1:6999-25467 GCF_001443285.1 Poecilia latipinna | reverse complement strand
ACACACACACACACACACACACACACACACACACACACACAAAGCTACGAACTTTAAAGTAGAACATTATTTACATCAGATGAATGAGCCACAGGGATTGACCAACAGGTGTCAGTTGGGTCTGAGACGAGCTGATTGGCTGCCAGTCAGTAAATCAGCAGGTATTTTAAATCAGCGCTACCTGATGAGATGATTAATGATGGAGCTTCTGTAGGTTTTATAGCTCAACTGTTGGAGTTGTTGACACTTTCCTCAGCGATGGAAACTTTACACATTGCTGAAACTCGATGCTGAAACACCTGAGAGAGAAACTAAAGCTCAAGGCGCAAAATATGAACCAAAGCTGGATTTAAAACAGGAAGTTTGTTGTCATCACTGCTGGTGGTAGAAAATGTCTGGATGTATAAAACGCAGTCCCAGTTTTCCTCCTCTTCACTGTTTGTGTTTACATCAGTAAACTGTGATAACTAGCAGCCTGGTCTGGTTGGGCTTCATCTCCGTTTCTAGTTGTCCCTGTTCGTCTTCTCGCTGGATTCTTTTCCCATATCTGTCCATCTGAAACCCCATCTTTCTCTTTATTTTGCTTCTTGTTCTTCCACCTGACCGCAAAGGGGATAAGAACTGCAACTTGACAAAGCATGCATGCTGGGATACGGTCACAAAAATTGCGTTTCCATGACAAATAAGTCGGTGTTTGTGTTTAGTTTCCTGCTGTTGTTTTTGCCAGAGTCGTTTTACGTGTCTGACTCTGCCGTCCATTATCAGGGTTATATATATATAGTATGCTGCTCTCAGTGCCGTCTCTGTTTGTCTGCATGCCGTATGTGTTCATATCTCACTGTCTCAGTGTGTGTGTGTGTGTGTGTGTGTGTGTGTGTGTGTGTGTGTGTGTGTGTGTGTGTGTGTGAAGCCATCTGTTCCCCGTCGGGTCTGGTCCTGCCTCTTCCTCTGTGTTTTCAGAGACGAAGATCCACCTTTACTCTCTTTGAAGTAGCAGGTTATTAGCTCCAGGTAAACATTGATAAATTTAACTCTTGATTATACTGTAAAACAAAAACAATGTTAACGGCGTTGACATTTAAAGCTTTCAGCTTGTTTGCTTCCTCTAAATACATATTTCTCATGTGACGTCACACTTCTGGTCTTAAAGGGCCAGCATTGTGTTTTCCAGGACGTTTTATTGCATAATCCAGTAACTGATATTTTCAGTTGTTGTAAACATGCTTATGTTTGTCAAATATGACTTTAAAACAAGTTTTACTCCCTGATTCCTGATTGAAATTGGGCCTCTGTCTCTTTAAAAGCTCCTCTCTTCACGCTTTAATGTTTTACCAGAGCAGCTCTGAGCAGCAGCTCCTATAATGAGCTCAGCAGGTGTTTGCTAATTGCTGCTGGCTAGTCTGGAGGAGCTGAGTGGGGGAGGAGCCTTGAAGGCGGGGCTAGGTCTACCCAGGTGTTTAACAGCTGAATGGTTGCCATGGAGATTAAAGGACCACTCAAACATGGAAAAAAATCAAAGAAACATTCCAGGGAAAAACCTTATAACATGATGCAAAGCTAAAAAATAGAAATCAATTTTACATTGACTTCTTTAAATCTGATTTTCTGAAACCTGCAGATACCTTTAGAAGTGATAAAATAACATGAATATCTTATTTAGAGTGAAACGTGTCTCTCTGGTTTCTAACTGAGCCGTAACCGTAGCGACCTTCCACCAGGTGACTTGTCGGTGTTTCTTTTCCTCCTTCCTCCGTCTGATCGGCTCTGCTGCCGTTTGTTTCCTCACACCTCTTCCCCATTTCTTGTTTTCTCCTTCGTCACCTATTCCCTCCCTCAGAGCTCTCCTGATTCCTGCAGAGGCATGCTGCGTCATGGAAACAGCCGCTGTGTGTGTGTGTGTGTGAGTGTGTGTGTGGGGTAGCTGGTGTTAAACGCACCCTAACAGCACCTCCTGCTGTCCTGTTGTTGGATTATTGCAGGCGGTTCAGGATTTACAGGAGACTTTTCCTCTGAATCCTCCTCTGTGGTATTTCAGGTATTCTGGGAGCGCTGCAGGTTTACAACAAGAATTTAGATAAAAAGGAAAACAGAACTATTAAAATAACAAAGCAACTAAAGCTGCTTTGTTAATACTTTACAGCATGAGCATCATTCATGGTTTCTCTGCTCTTTGATATGAATTTTATAAATTTTAATCACTTGCATTAATATTTAAGAAATTCTCAGCTAATAAGCAATTTCCCCCTGGAGAATAATAAGGTATATTTTATTCTGCTGTAATGGGACTATCGTAGTTTTTCTCTCCTCAGGTCTGTCCAAGTCGTTTCCGTTAGAAAGCTCTCTGTTCGACAGCTGGCTGGCCAAGTCGGTCCAGATCACGGCCGACGACATGCTGAGCCAGTGGGCTCTGGGCGGCCAGCACGACGACCAACGCAGCAGCCTGCTGTCCGACCAGGTACGGCTGGGAAATGCTATTTTAAGAAATGGGAACAGGAGGGAGGGCAGATCATCACTTTTATAAAAACTATTTTAATAAAATGTCGTGTTATTTGACTTACTGATTTATTTTGTAATGTTTACAATCTGTTGAGTGTGAAATCAATGATTAATTATTGGTTAATCCAGTGTCACTGTGTTTGCACTGTAAAACAGAAATCCCAGGGAAAGTCATGATTTAAACTGAAATGTCGCCACAAAAAACTCAAAAAGTCACAATGGGTCAAAAAACAGGACAAACAGAAATGGTTTGAATTGTCACAAGTTTATGAATGAAGTCGATATATATATATATATAATATAGACAGATTTGGGCTGCTTTTATGGAGCTGGGCGGGTTTTGCGATGTTTCTGCACTGCAAAAACACAAAATCTTACCAAGTAATTTTGGTCTAGTTTCCAGAGCAAATATCTCAGTAAACTTGAAATAAAACAAAACTTACAGGTAACTTTCAAGCAAGAAATGGGAGTTTGTCTTTAGTGAATAATTCCTTTATATTGATGAAAAAGTTCCAGTTTCATTGGTAGATTATTTCACAGACATTTTTCCCTTCCTCCTACTCCCCTTCCTCCACCTCCTCCTCCTCCTCCAGCTGATGCAGGGTGAGGAAAGCCTCCTGAACCTCATGATGGAGAACTCTATGCAGTCGGCGTGGAAAACGCCTCAGCTGGGCCGGAAACCCAGAGGAAGCAGCAAGCCTCGTTCTCGAGGACCGAGCGGCGCCGGCGCCCAGCGGGTGTTTGGGTCGGCCGCGTCCGGCAGCCCGTCCACAGCCAAGAGCCTCTGGGAAAAATCCAGCCACGCTGGCCGCCGGGGGGAGAAGTCCAGAAGCTCGTCCAAGGCGGGTCACCACCACCAGACCAGGAGCTGCGACCCGAACGGCGACCCGCCGCCGCAGCCGCCCATCTCCAAGATGGATTCCTGCCACATCTCGGAGGAGCGCGGCCGCTGGGACAGCGTCCGCATGGCGTCCGGTTTCATGGCGAGCGCTTCCCCTCCGCCGGCCTCCAGTCCGGGAGCCGCAGTGCCTGACGCCGGGGCCGTCCTGCGGGGGTCGCGGGGTCGCGTGGCCCGGCAGGGTAAAGTGAGGTCAAGGGTCGGGGAACTGGACTCCATGGACCTGCCGCTCACAGGGAAAGGCGCATCGATGCTGGACGCTGCCGCCGAGACTGATGGGTACTTCTCCGATGGAGAGAGCGATTTGGAAACGCGGTCCGGCGGACGAAAGCTTCGGCTGCCACAGCTGCATCCTGCCAACGAGGATCTACTGAGGAGGAGCGTCCTGGCGTCCTAAACAAAGTAACGGCGGCTGCGCAGCCTTGTCAAACCAAACCCGTGGTGTGGAGCGGCGTCCCAGCTCTGACTCTGCCTGGTTTTCTGAATGTAGCTGTATGCCGACCGTACAGTAAAGCTTCTCCACTGGACCGCAGTTCGCTCCTCATACTATTGGAAACTAAACATTCGTCTTTTGTATATTTCTAACTCATCTGGTTGTGGCCTGGTGTCTGTGGTTTGGTCAGACTTGGGAACAAACACTTTGGGGCATTACTCCTCTTCTTACTCGCGCTGGTTCCAGGGTATGCTTTAAGGTCCGAGCTGCATCCAACCAGTTTTCCTCAAAATATTCAGACGATTTCATAGCAGAGCTGGCATGAATATGTGCAGAGGGCGGCACAGGGCAGCATGTTCTCAGCCTTGAAAAGCACAATAACTAGTCAGTCGAGCTGTCATGGAAGCACTTGAGAGTAAAACCGAAGCTCATTCAGGGCTGGGGTCGATTTCAGACGCCGAGTTTCTCATTTTATCGCTTCTCATCCCTTCAAAGCAGAAATATTACAGACTGAAGACTGACCCCAACCCGCCACTGTCAGACACAAACTGACATATTCACTCATCGTAGTATCGCATCAATCAGGGGTGTCCAAAGTGCGGCCTGGGGGCCATTGGTGGCCCCAACTGCAATTCAAGAACGGCATAAATGTGGCCATTTAGTACTTTTTGTAATTTTTACAAGTTCAGCTTGTTTTTAATCAAAAACAGACTTTGGTACACTCATCCATTGCATTTGGCTAAATAAAGCAAAAGTTATAAAAGAAAATGTTTTACTTTTGTTACGGGGAATAAAGTAAAAACATTTTATAGGTTCATAAAATGGAAAATAAGTTCAAAAAGTTAAATAACTTTTATGCTTGCCTTAGTATTATCCACATAAAAGAAAGAATTCACATTGATATCTTTTGCACTTTTAATTGTGGGAAAAAAAATTATATTTTGGCCCCAGAATATTTTCTGCTTGGGGATTTTGGCCCCTCAGTGCAAAAAGTTTGGACACCCCTGGTATAAGTACTTAATCCAATCTTTCTCCATTTCTTCCTAAATCAATTCTACCCCCTAAATCTTTACAAAAATATCAGCAGAGAAACGTTGTGCCTTGCGTCACTTCCTGTGGCCTCCCCACAAAACAATCAGTGAGTGAATCAATCAGCCTCTCAATCCAAATTTGTAACAATCAAAGCAAAATAAAATCCCAACTGATTGGCTGCCATGTGGCCACTGGGTGTCTTCACCATAATGATTGAATAGTGCCTAAAAAAACCAACATGCAGCGTTTGCCATTTTTGTAACCAATACATCTGCAGCACTTTGCAGAGCCACAGAGCTGCCTAGTGTTACGAGCCGCCCCTGAACGCACCACGGTCGCAGAGAGCCTTTAAAAACAAGAGCTTGGCCAAGTTACACCATGTTCCAGCTTTCAGGAGTCCTGCAAGATATTTGCTGCTCATGTTTGATCTGCTGGGATAAAAACAGGTCTGAGCCCATTTCAGTCCGTTGGTTTTATAAAAACCACCAAAGAAAATCTACATTTTATTGTGAATCAGAGTTTATTTGACATGAGACATCAGTAGAATCACAGAAGATCATTTCTGCAGTGCAGTTGAAAAGCAGCTCAAGCTACTGATTTATATTTATACTCAGTCTTCCTGGTGGAAGCAGTTATTTCAGTTCTCTGTGTTTATCTGAGACAAAGTTTGTAGTAATATTATAAAACAAATAAAATACTCAACAAGCTTAAAACATAGTCCTCACCCAAACTTTGAGATTTCCAAAAGTCTAGAAATATATTTAAATCTAGTTTAAAAAACTAAAACAATCAAACTTTGTAGCCTAGTGAACCCCAGAGGAAACCAAAACCAGCTGGGAAGAGATAAAATCCAATCCTGCTGCAGACCGCCTCCAATAATACCTAAAGCTACAGATTATAATAGTTTAAACATTAAATATACCTTAATAACTACAGCAGAAACCTTTAATATCTACATTCATCCTTATTTCCGTTCGGCAGCCGATCAGAACCAAGGAAGCTGAGAGGTAAACGTCAGCCGATGGCGTGTCACGATTATGTTTTATGCTTTACTAAAACTATTTTATAAACATTTCAATGATTCTGAAGATAAATTACAGAGGATCCCAAACTTTTCAGGCAGTTTTCTGCAAATAATTTGCAGAAACTTCACCGATGTGCAGAGAATAAATGTTTAAGCTTCCTAAGCTGCTTGCTATTGGCTGGTGTTTACAAAGCAGCCAATCAGGAACGCTGTTCATGTTCATTGGTGCTGAAGGTCTTAGCTTCCACTGTGCGTATATTTGGTGTTTGAACCATTAAAACCTTCATTATTAGAGGAAATGTCCAGGATTTTAGCTAATTGTTGTGGTTCAAGTCAATTCCAACTCATTTAAGTCGTCGTAGATGAAAAATATCAGAATAAATTGGTCAGTTCAGGCCATTATGTGCATCTATGCAGTTTGCCGTGTTGTTTTTTGGTCCTCTTAGCGGATTATGACACCAGCACAGCGTTCTGATCAAACCAGACTTGACCAAGCTCCTGCAGCAAACGGCTCGACTGCATAAACCGTAAACCACCACAGATAAAACATGAATCGGCGCCCGGCTCTCCTGAGCTCCCAGACCCAGCTGCGCCTCGTTTTACTGCAGATTCACACATCTTACCCTACAGCCGTATTTTATACTCAAGAAGCAGTTTGTGGTATTCTCAGGGGTTAACGAAAAACTTTTAAAAAGAATAAATACAAGATTAAAAAAAAACATGTATGTAAAATTATATATAATACACACATATATCTGTGTGAGGTGTGTTTAGAAAGTTTGTTTGGTAAGAGTCCGTTTGATTTCCAACACCAATACTACTGAGCAAGTGTCTTCTGTCGGTGTGAGCTTCAGGCCCGAGTTCAACGGCTCTGATTTCACAGATCATCATCAGGATGAAGGCTCTCCTGATCAACAAACCAATCAGATCGATTGATTAGAGCCGGGCCTGACACACAGCCTTTAAGCAGAGATCTCTGTCCATCCTGCTCTGGTTTAGTTCACTTTATTTTCTGTAGACACATTCTGACTGGTGTTTAGGAACGACCATGCCAAAGAACAGACCTGTGTATCAAGGCAGCATATTTACATCTTGTCCACACACACACACACACACACACACACTCTGTCTCTAGACTGCAACGTAAAGTGAGTTTGATAAAGTGTTGGAAGGTTTTGGTCACGTAACAGATTTCCAACACGAAGCTGGTCTAACAGGGTTACAAAGCAACAGATGAATAGTTTTCTATGGATGTGTGGTTCTGACTTCCTCAGAGAAACGCAGAGTTTATGACAAGCGATGGCACTGTGTCCTTTTCGTTCTTCAGGGGATTTACACGGCTGTGCTCTATTCTGACAATGTATCTTTACTCAGAGTTTCTGAATTCGTGCCGTGGCCTGGAGGAAGTCGGACCTCTGCTACGTCTCAGACACGACGACGCGTCTCTGGAGTGACGATGCTCGTTCCAGCCTCATGCGTCACCCAGACATATTAATGTAATCTTGGTTTCAGAGTAGCCTGATGTCGTAGACGGTGGTTGTAGATGAGGCCTGTACGGCCTCCACATGTAGTAGCAGACGCTGAGGCTGCACAGCACCAACACAAGAAATCAAACCTGAAACCAATCGGCAGATATTTTAACCCTTTGCTGTGCAGCCTCAGCAACCAAACCTGGTTTATTATTCTGTATTTACAGTGTGGCTTCAACGCCCTCTCCTTCCGCTTCATAGATGCTGTAGACTGGACTCTATTATTTTTCACTAGGTTCAGCTTCAACGGTTGGTATGCTGGTGCGGCCGCTGGCTCACAACTCCAGATGTGACCTTTGAGTTTTGCAACTCTGACAACAGAAACACGTTTTCTACACCTTTGTGGGTTGGTTCTGTGAAACTTTGATCCATTAGAAGAAGAATCGGTAAAGCAAACGAGTATTTGGGATAAAACTTATTATAATGTGCCTGTCACTTTAAATTTGAGTATATTTATCACTTAAAATACAAAAGCCGACTCAATATTACGAGTCGGCTTTTGTATTTTAGACTCAATTTCAATATTTGACACATTTATGTAGCAAAGATTTGATTTATTGTGTGAAGTAAGTAAAAACATTATAAAACATAATATGGACTAGAGCTGCAACTGATGATAATTTTAATAATTGATTAATTTTTCAATTAGGCACATTGTCCAGATTAAATGTTAATACAATATTAAAAGATCCAAAGAAACAATTCACTTCCTTTTTGTTAAGAAATAAAGCTGTTAGCAGCAGGTTGGGGTTTTCTACAGGAACAGCTTCGCTTTAGTAAATCTGAACCCAGTGAAGCTAAAACATTTAGAGACATTTAACATGTTTTCATCTTAAATGTCTCTAAATGTTTATATTTTATACAGTTTTGTCTTAATTACAGCTCTGACTATATAGACTCAAAAAAAAATTTACTGAGGGAACAAGTAATGATGACTAAATTAGTTAATTATTTCAGTGATTGATTAATCACAATTAATCAGATTAATCTTTTCAGCCCTTATTTTTGGCCAAATTTCACCCTCATATAAAATAAGCTGCTGGCGGCAGGTCAGGACCAAACTTGGACTCTGAAGCGTCTCTGGGGGAAACGATGGAGAGGCGGTGGAAAGCCAGCGCCTGCTGCAGGTTATGGCAACTTTTCCTGCCGTTTGGTTTCTGTTGCAAAACTCAAGAAGAGACGTCCGTCTGTCCACCGGTTGGTTTTCTTACAAAGAAACCAAACCCTGAGAGAAATAACTCCTGCATGTGACCACACCTGCATACTGCCGGACGCTTACACAATATTCACAGTTACAATAATGTATTATACTGTTCAACTAATAGCTACATTTTCATATTCAGTGTTTTTAAAAAGCCTTTGCAGATGTTTTTTGGTTGGTAATGCTTAGTTGTATCAAACTAGAAAGCTGACTCATTATCTGCTTCCACTGGTTTTACTGGCGTTTTGTTTTCCTTCCCAGTTAAAGTTAAAACTTTAACAGCTGTGCAGATCAGACCTTCATCCTAAAACAGCTGCAGCCCAGGAACAGACAGGAGGTCAGGGAGGCTTCAGGCGCCATAAAGTGAGATTTTATTTACAGTCAACGTGATAGAAAATGTTTTTATTACACATTCAACTAAATACTCTTATCTTCTTTAAATGTGATGCATTTACAGGTTAGGCAGCTTCACAGATTTCTCTGTTAAGAACTGAAGGAAGATTTATTCGCAAAGCATGAAAAAGTGGAAAATTACTCAATAAAATTAAAATTGACAAGATTTTACGCTATTGATGATATTTAACCTTTATTTCAGCAGGAACTGTTTCATTTTCCTACTGAAATAAAAGGTTCAATGTTGATTTCTCTCCCTTAAAAGGAGAAAAAGATTAAATACCACAAAGTTGACATTTACTGTTTGGAAATAATTTAACCATTAAGGTTAGCAGCTGCCTTGCCGCTTTATTTTACATAATTACTTAATGGAGAATTCATTTGTAGTAAAGCGGCACCAAAAAATAGAGGTTGTGTTTTTAAATCCCACAGAAAAGTGAATAACTAAGATCATCTCCGTTTATGAATCAAAGTATATACAGCTAACATTTTTAGCATTTTCTTTTATTTTTAAATCTACATTCTTAGTTTGGTGCATTTCTGATCTTCATTCAACAGAAATTACTCTGAGCCAAAAGCTTAAAAGGATTTACTTCAAACTGTAGATGGTCAGTTGGATCAAATGCTGGGCCTCTGACTCCACCGCTGAGTAAACAATGATTTTCTTTAAAGTGTCGGTTTTTTCTACCATCTTTAAACAAACTATTTTCTCTCATTGCAGCTTTTTTACACTAAAGCTCTGATCTGCACAATCAGAGCACCTTACTGCATCATTTTCCTTCCCATCACCAGCAAACCAGCGTTTCCGCCTCTCAGCCCTCCATCCTGGTTTGTTCCTCCACTCCTGCTCTACTCAGCGATCAGCTTTTCACTTTCCTTTAGAAACATATTTTACTCACAAAAAGCCAGAATAAATGTGAACATCAGCAGCTTCAAGGACAAATGCTGACAGTGGCAGGCAGGTTTAAGGAGGTAAAACATTCGCGCTCCGCTCTGCTTCATTCTCACTCAGACATGTGGAGGAACTGAAGCCAGAAAAACAGAACAAGCTGTTCTCTCTGCAGCCTTTCCACAGTCAAGTTAGCACACGGCTAATATAAACAACAACACACATGCAACTTCTTAAGCTTTCTCTGCTTTCACTGATGCTCCTCGTTTGCAAAGTGTAACAATCAAATCAAGCTAAGGGAACAGGAAACGAGCATTTAATAACTCGCCGATTATCAGAGGGATGTCAAACTCACTTTTATTTTTGGCCACAGTGAGATTATAAATGTCCAGTTCTGGTGAAATGCATTGATAGCAAACCTCTAAATTATGAATAAACAGCCACCTCTGCGCTCAATGCGTACTCCAGTTAAACGCCGAACATCGTTTTACGTTGGTGTCATTTGATGGCATTCATATGAAAACTGGCCACTGGGAAAAAAATAATTTGGGTTTTAATCTTCTGAGGTCAAAAGTCAGAATCTGAGAATAATTTGAGAATTTTGACTTTCATAATTCTAAATTTCTTTTCTCAGAATTATTTTTTTCCCTGCAGAATTTTGGCTTTTCTCTGAATTATAATTATTTATCTTAGAAGCTTAAAGTCAGAATTTTCTTTTCTGTGGCCCTAATGGCTGCTGGAAAAACAAGAATACTGAATGTAGGGAGGCGTAATATGAGCAGAGCCTTCAGGTGTAAATGCAATTCACATTAAAAAACAATATTTGTAATGCCAGTAAGCTCCTTCATTGATATTTCTTGTAATTTTATCGCTGTCCTTCATTTCCTTCAGGATTATTTTAAGCATTGCCCTAATCTATTTCCTTAACATCTGGAGCACTAAACAGTTTATTTTTCCAGTTTTAGGCTGAAAACTTCAATTTTTCCCATTTTCTTTTCTGCTCCTATTCACAAAAGTACAAAATTGATGCATTAAGTCTGACTTATGACAATCATTTTATTTATTGTACCAACATTAAAACTGAAATTGACCATGGGGGCACAAGGGAGAGTCCATTTTGTCTCCTGATGTTTTGCATAAAAGGCAAAACCTGGACCAGACTTATGACACATTACTGTCAGTATTTTTATTTCCAGAGCTCAGCTTCATTTTCCTTCTTGCATCTCCTAGCAGTGCAGACACTTTGTGACTCATTAATCACAGAAACACTCGCTCTTCTCTCCTTGACCTATAAATTAAGTTTTCTCCCTCAGGTTTAAAACTTGATGAAACAACAGTTTTGTTGAATTTTTGCCTTGCAAAATTCTTTCAAGGACTTTTGAATTTTCTAATGAAGCGTTTGCTGGGGTCCTTAGTACAAACTCTAGTTGCTGAAGTAAGATTTATTGATCGCTCCCTTCTTCTACAAAACTCCGACGGTTTCCATGCTTTTGGCCTCTTGAATCCCAGGCATTCAGTGAAAGCAGAGCTGGACAGCATCGCCTCCTCCTGCTGTCGTATTTGTCCTAAAGAAGGTGTTCATGTTTCTGCTGTCGTCCATTTCTCCTCCACTCAGCATCGGTTCTTCAATACAATAATATGAATGTTGCAGGAGTTAATCCTTCTGTATTCTTTGTTTCAAAGAATGTTGTGCCATTTGTGAATAGCAAAGAGAACTATTGAACATATATGAAAAAGAAGAGCTATTTTAAATTATTTTTTGGCTTTTTTTGCTATATTTATTTTATTGTATTAGAATCTTATTTGTAGGAGGGAAACAAAAAAATCTAAAATTGTATTTTTCATTAGTGCAAAAAACCTATTTTCTTCCTTTTTGTACAATTTCAATGTTTTAAACGAGACTTTAAAAAGCAATATGATGAAGATGATGACAATGTTTCCTGTGACTGTAACTGCATGCTGTTTGTGTTGCCTTAATAATGGCTGCATCCCACTATGTCCAACCCTTCTGCTGTCCTTTCCTCAAAAACCAACCCAACCTCCAAAAGGATTTCCAGTCCCATCCGATTAGTCCAGACCAGTCCAATCCAGTCCAATCCAGTCCAGTGCAGTCAATAAAGCAGTGCTTTCTGTGTACACAAAACTCTCTGCCTCTTTTCATCACACACTCATTCCTCATCATTCAACATTGATTATATTCTAAATTATGTCTAGTTCTGCTGCACTGGTAAAAACTAAAACTGTTATGATTTTATTTGTATTGACTTTTGGGGGCAGAAAAGTTTTGCAACATTCAGTTCTCATGAGTGAAAATCAAACGTGTCCAGATTAACAAACTGTAAATACTGAAGTCTGCCATCAGTAGAGATGCAGAAATCATTCAAATTTGAACTGATCGTTGGATGTTAGACTAAATAAAGTAGAAATGATATTTAAATGGTGTGCTTCAGACTGTAGGTTTTCCACAGATTGGTTTTTATTTTCTCCTCAGCTGAGACAATCAGGCTGCAAGTTTCTGTCAACAACTCAGTTTATGTTCAGAAATCTGAGTCTGCAGGTGGGAAGTGGCATCAAACCAAAAGCAGGAAAGTGCAAGTCTCCATTTCCATTTAAAGTGTCCATAATGTGCAAAATCAAAATGTGCAAAACGAACAGAGATATTAAACAGGAACGACGAACTTCCTCTGTTCTTCAATTAAAAAGCTGCTGCTGAAACAAGGAATCTCAGTAAAGTTTCATTATGGCCCCAGAAGTTCAATCATAATTTACCTCATTAATCAAATTGCAGCTGCTGTTGAGAACTAATGTAAGTCGAACAGTTTGTTTATTTGGGGTGAAACAGGCCAGACTGAAAGTTACTGATGCACAGCAGTATTGCAGTATTTTAGTTCCAATCATAAAACAAACTTTTTACTTCAAAAGTAGTTTACCAGATTCAGTTTTCTGGATTTGTTCTAATTATGAAATGTTTTGCTCTCAGATTTTCTGAATTCTTTAACTGTAGCTTGGTTTTATTTTCCATCCAATAATTCATGAAACAGCAACGCTGAAGTTGACTTTATCCTCTGCAGCATCTTCAGGACCAGATTCACTTAGATTTTAAATCTGAATCATTTATTTTGCTTCAATTAAAAAACGTGTTTGTTTCTGAGTCAGTAGCCAATTAAACACTGGATCTGTTCTCTTTGGTTCTGGGTAAAAGTCACTAACAGATGGTTTCCTGTTCACTATAAAACCAGACCTTGGTGCACCAAAATCTGACTAACTTCTTGAATAGTTGATGCAGCATTTTCTTTTTTAGTATTTTTACCCCCAAACATTTGGATGCCTTTCTTTTAATCAGGCAAATGTGCAAAATCCTTTTTAATTTTGGGGGATGCAATAATTTACGCTCATCCTCACAAAATGTCTGAATACCTTATTTTAATTATTGCATGATAAGTTTATTGTTGAACAGGTAAAATTAGATTTCAAATTGTTCTGATTGAAATTTTTGGCACATTTAACAAAAAGTTATGACCCTTTTTTTTTTTTTTTTGAAACCATCAGATTATGTAGGAATCCAGTTCCTAAAATCCTGCCGTCATTCAGCAAATTTAAAAAATGTTCCAGGAAGACTTCACAACCAAACAAAACTTTTAATTCTAGTGGCATTTTGACTGAATAAAACTGAGGCCAGACTAGTAGCCAGGAGTTAAAATGAGAAAGCAGAGCAAAGTAAATCAGCCTGAAGGCATTTAGGACATTCAGGGTAAGTAGATAAATATTAAATGACTACTGAAGGCGATCTGCAGCACTATGAAATGCAGCTGCCAACACATTATGCAAACAGCTCACTGCTCTTCATCGATTCCTCAACAAACTGTCGGACTAATTAGCTTCCAGCTCAGAGCCGTTAAATGCCTGCCTTTTCCTTCTGCCACAAATGTGTCGCATCGGGGAGGAAACCGTTTGCCAAGTCGTGTCTTCTCAATCAGGACAGCACTAACTGGCAGACCTGATTGACCAAACCTCCAAGCCAAGCAGCAGCCTAAAGTCACGAGTGGAAAAACTGAGGAGGAGGAACTGAAGCTCCACGCTGAGCTCTCTAAAGACGGATCCTTTATGTTACAGGAGAACCGTTAATCCGCGGGGAGGACGTGACTGTATGTCAACAGGAAGCAGATTAATTAGTACCTGTGCAATCCATAAATACATGGATTTAACTGTACAGCCATCACCCCAAATACGTTCATCAATAAACAAAAAGTGACACGTTTGCCGTATTCCTGATATTTCATAGTTTTTCAGAGTTTTACCTTTGGCTCCTGTAAGAACGGCTAATTTAATAAGACATCTTCAATAAGAAAACAGATTCATAGGCCTGTCGCAATAAATCAGTTAAATGCATGATGAATTAAAATGAGCGCAATAATTTAAATTTGCATGATTTATCCTTTATCATCCAGTTTTTGGTAAAAAGAGAAAAATTAATTGAGCTAATTTTAATTTATCATGTGATTAATTGATTTATTGCTTATTGACACAGGCCTGTAAGATTCTGTGGCAACTTGATGGAAATCAGTTGATTAAAAAAAGCCTCTTTTCATTTATTCTGGACTTGCTGGTTTCCGTTGCTGCTTTGAGTTATTTTCTCCAGTTTTGTCTTTAAGATCATCTTCTGCTCTGTGAAACCAAGACAAACAACTTTCTGACATTTGTCTAATCAATTTTTAAATTAACTCACTGGGAATATAAATGTCAGCTTAACTGATAAATAATATTTAGCTGAATGTAAAGCTCTTTATCCACCAGTTTCCCAGTGGACTTCTCTGCCGTTGTGGCGTTTCAGTCAATCAGGCTTAGATTTTAACGCCGCGGGGAAACGCAGTCCGTCAAAAACGAATCTGCTGCCTTTGAGTAAATGAATTATTCTTTTTAAAAAGCGACTCGCTGCTGCTGCTCCTACACTTCAAATGTTAGACAAAAGATTCTACCAATGTGGTAGATAAAGGAGACCAACATTAGAAACTGTGGGTGAAAAACAGAATCATGTTTGTTATGAGCATAAACTAAATTAGGGGCCATCTGAAGCTGCCTGTGAAGATCTGAGGTTTATTCTCGGCTCCCTGAGCGGCTGAAGCTTCATTCAGCCTGCAAAGATTTTTAAAAAGGAGAAAAATGAAACTGAGGAAGCAGCTGCAGGTGTCTGGCTGAATATGGTTTAACTCCAGGATGTGTTTTCATGTCAGCGAGGGATTCACACTGAGGATGAGCTCGCACTGAGAGGTGAAAGGTCATTGGACTGGAAAACAGACCGGAGGCAACAATACAACAGAACATAATGTTTTATTGGACCAATTAATCATCCTTTTGTTTTTTACTGAATGCTCTGGCATAAATACTCATGTTCAGTCATGTACTTCCCAATATTTTAGTAAACTAAAATCATTTTTTTAAAACGAATTTTTTTATAAAAAATCATGAGAAATAACTTCCTCATTAGACAAACGTATCCAGATGTTTCTCCTGGGATAAATGCAGCACAAACATGAAACATACGGCTCTGAAAATAACCATTATTTCACCAAATCCGTTAATCTGACTGTTAATCCCATAAAAGACTGGCATATTTATGCAATTTTACAAATGCATTATGCAAATAAACAATTTAAATGAGAAAATACACATTTTATTGACTAAAATGCAAAGAACTGGGTAAATTAAAAGGAGTTTTGGCTGACTTTTTATTTTAAACAGTTTTGGCTTATTTTCTGTTCAGAGTGAAGCATCTTTTTCAGATCAGATGTTTTTCCTTCATTAATCCAGACTACATGAAACATTAATATACTGAGAGTTGAAGAGCTGATAAAATAAAATCCTTGTACTAGGATGACCATTAATCACATTTTGTTACTGAGCAGCATACAAAATGTTTGTTTTATTATCTTTCCCTTCAGAAAAACAAATGTGATTCATAATATATATTTCTAATTTAGATAACTAATATTTTGATCATTATATTTAATAACTTTTTTTAAATGACGGCAGTAAACATTAGGTGCCTCCTGTGCTGCCCCCTGGTGGTGAGATGTTTCTTCACTTCATCTGAATCTGAAAATGTTCCTTCAAACCTAAATATGAGCAGATATAATACAGATCTGGTGTTTGTGAAAGTGTACAACTGGATAAACAAGGTAAGGCATACGTTACGTCCACCAGGCTCGTTTGATGGGGAAACACTAAAGGAGACCACACAAGGATTTAATGACTTAATGACAATAGAATTTATTAAATTATATTAAAGAAATAAACCTGAAAAAAGAGGAATGCTTGAAATGAGAAACCAAAATAGATTAATGCAGAACCTATAGTTGACCAGAAATAAGCAAATGCAAAACAAACCTAACAAATCTCAACCATAAGATACAAACCAAACCAAACAGGGTCTGAGGAGGGAGAGGAAAAAACCCTCCTGACTGCTGCATTCATGGCAGTTTTAAAGCTGCAGAGCAACAATCAGGGCAACATGTCGCCTGCAGAGACCCGTCTGCAGAACCCTACCAGGAAAAAAGGGCAGAGAGCCACTGGAGCCGTAACACATCCAAATAAACACTGTATTAACTTACAACTGCTTTTAATTTTTTGAAGTTCTGTCAAATGAAAGTACTGATGCTGTTACACTGAATAACACAGCTGGAGTAAAACAGGACACCGTTATCTTGAAATGAAAGTAGAGTTTCATTTTTTACCTAAGGTAGCCAAATATAAAGTTTTATTCCTCTAAGATTTTATTTTTGGGGACATCCTCATGAGGTTAGGGTTTTTAAACCAAGATATTCCTAATTCCAGATTCTCTGAATCTGTTAAAATAAATCACTGACAAACCTTACACTAATTTTAGTCACTTGACAAATGTGGAAGAAAAAAAAAAAAAAACAGGCTTTCCTCAATTTTTAGTCATAAATTAAAGAGCCTTTCGGTTTTAGCAATACGTTATTGAAACAAAAACAGATCAGGTGTTTTAAAATGCTTGCATTGAATGGATTTAGGTTCGTTTTCTGATTATCAGTCAAATAATTTACCTCATTTAACGAGTAAATTATTTACCTCGTTTAATGAGGTAAATTATGACGTTTTTACACACAAAGCAATTTGTGTGTAAAAAATTGCTTAGAATATGTTTTATTTTACAATTTTCATGTAAAATAAAAAATGGAAAGGCCAAGTTAAATGTACCAATGTGGTTTTTACTCAAAAATAAACATCCACATCTGGTCAATTCCAGCTCTAATTACAAAGCACTGAAGTTTATACAGTGATTAGTTTAAAGAGAAGAACGTTAAACAGAAATGAAGGCAGTGATGCACAGTACGGATCTGATCTGTGTTCTCATGAGAACTTAAGTGAGGCCAAATTATCTGAGAGCAGATCTGGCTCATCTGAGCTGACGAAGCAAAGTGACAAACCAAATATTTCCTGTTATGTTTATGAAGCTGCGCTGCCATTCTGCCTCAGAGGAGCCTTTGTTCTCCAAGCTGCAGCACATCCAAACCGATTTGGTTTTATTATTCTTTCTGAAAACACCAAGTTATCTGAGCAATTAAGAATACAGACAAAAAAACTCAATATAGAAAAGCCCCTTTGATGCCAGCTCGGGGTTTTTATATATATATATAAAAAATCTGATCTGCACTATTGCTGTCAGCCGTAACATTTATCTGCTTTAAAATAATAAAGCACGGAGCATGAATGAAAATATTGTTACAGGCAGAGTTGGGTAGTAACTGGTTACATGTCCTCTATTACATTAACTTTTGAAAATATGTACTTTTAGCAGCATGTTTACCAAGCTGTACTTTTTACTTTTACTTGAGTCATTTTATTTTGAAGTATTTTTACTTACTCGAGTTAAATTTCTGGATTTTCTTCCCACTGAATGAAAAACATGTTTTAAGCAGAAACTCACCAGACAGACACAAACCTGCAGTTTCTGTTAAAGTTTAACTGATTTGAAACCATTTCATGTTTGCTTGATTTTGTTATTTACATGAATCGTCATTTTTGTCTTTAAAAATGTCCACTTAACTTTTGGGTCCATCTGATGTAATTTTTAAATATTAAATGATAATTTGATCAGTTACTTAGGACTTGAGTCGACTTTCTACCAAATACTGTTGAAGTAATTCTACTCTTTAGTATTTTTGGATACTCTAGTCTTTGTTTACAGGTTTTGGGGGCGAAATTAAATCTCATACTGTAACTGTTTGGATTTCCACTAAGCTGCTTTATCCAGCAGAGGGCGCTCAAGGGCTCGTTTCATGTAGGCCAGATCTCTAAAATACAAGTGCAAAGTTCATCAAGAACGAGCCCAACTGGGTTAGGGATGCAGGGTTTCCCCCAGAAAACCTGCCAAGCCTGGTGGTGGGGGTGTCGAGGCGGTCCACCGTGTTTTTGTATTAAAAGATGTTAAGTTGACAGAAAATATTAAAGGGTAACACTTTAATGACATAAGTTGACATTCTGAATAATGTCAACTTGACATTAACCAGGAAATCATTACTGTTTAAACTTTACCTTTAATAACATAAAGT
>NW_015114201.1:0-2022 GCF_001443285.1 Poecilia latipinna | reverse complement strand
CTGGAGAGATATTCAAGAGTCAACTACTCTTGAAACGATGCATTTAGTAACTCTGAAGGCAACTATCCACTCAAAGCTATATACGAGTTTATCGTCTAAAAAAAACTAAACCCAAGAAGGGAAGAAAAAAAATTATAAGATATTACATAACTAAAATTTAGCACTTCCTGCTCAGGGGAGGTTTAACCTGAATTATCAGGAAGGATTTTATTCAGTTTGAGTCGCCATTAATTTTATAATAAAAAAATAAAAAAACTGGTAAGTCTATATCCCCAGACCAAATGAGTATCAGCCTTATTTGTACTAAAGAAGATTTACGTCATTTCTATCAGAAATGATAAACGTTTCATGTGTTTTGAGCACCACCTAGTGGCAGTGTTGAGCACTGCTCATGCCAACAGCATTATACAACACACACCGTTATGTAATCTGTTTAAACCAGCCTCTGTTTCAACGCTCAGGCTAGAAATAACACACACGCAACATCAGAATGTATAAATTAACCAGGATACAATTCTTTCTAAACGTGATTATTAATGTAGCTCTATATTAACAGATGTTTTCACCGATTTCAGAGTTTTAAATCCAAGTTTTCTAATAGAGCAACAGAAATACCAGTCCAACCAGATCATCTTTTTCATTCATTAGTGATTTATTTAATATTTAGAGCATTCAAATCATAGTGAAAGAGGATGAGTCCCGACACATGGAGCTGGTGAACCGGCCTTCAGGGCCCGCTGCCTGTTTGAGTTACAAAATGTTCAGTTATAACAAGTCAGAGGAGCACGAGCAGAAATGACAGCATGAAGCCAACAGGCAGCTGAAGGGACGCCACAGTCGGTGCATAACCCTCAGCCAGTTCAATGCGCTATGAAGCTAGCGAATAAAAAGCCCATTTAAAATAAACTAAGATTAGCCTGGTGGGGGGGCAAATAAAGCCTGGCCCACCAGGCTGGTGAAACACTGGAGAAAACCTGACTTCTGTCTACATCACTAGTTCTAAGCAGGAACACACAATTTCTGCATTTCTACATTTCTCTGGGCTGCTCTTGGCCCAGTCCGAGCCAACCAGAGGCATGACAGCGCAGACGGCTCCTCAGATCTCTGGGACACTCAAACCCCTCCACCACGATGAGGGGGCAGGTCCCGGAGGGGAAAAAGAAACCAGAAACTGTTTAACTGATCTGGGAGAGGCCTAAAGGTGGCGCTGTGGTGTTAGAACAGTGATGGTAGAGGAAGACCTGACAGTAGCAACTGGGGGAAAACGGCTCCCTTCAGCTTGGTTTCAGATTCATTTCATTACAGACTGACATAAGAATTAAAATATTTTATTACACTTGGGGTCAAACAGGACAATGAGCAATAGAACAATGCAAAAATACTTTGATCAAAGGGAAATTACATGCATAACCAGTCTATGTGGATGATCATATTGGGATTAACTGTTAACTTTGTTTTCTTTATTTTTTTTCTCTCCAGCAGCTCCAACCTGGTCTGGCGTTCTGATTGGCTGGGTCCTTCCTGGAGGAGGGCACCAGCTGGCATGATGCTGCCATCACCTAACCGTTCTCCCTCTCCTGCTGTTAACTCTTCACTCATGAATGTAGAAGGTTCTCCTGACCAGCTGACCTGTTGTCTCTCTGCTCTGTCTTCTCGGCTCCAGTCGGTCGTTTCAGATGGCTGCTGGTTCTGACCTGGTTCTGCTGGACGTTTCTTCCTGTTACAGGAGAGTTCTTCCTCTCCACTGTGGCTACATGCATGCTCCGTATGAGGGATTGATGTAAAGACAACTCAACACAAGCGAGTGGCTGTGGCCCCCTGCTGGTCAGGAGGACTGAATGCTGCAAGTAATGACTCCATGCAGTCTGCTGGGTTTCCTTTGGTATGAACTCTTTAAACTACTTTAATGGTTAACTTAGCTTATTGTACTAATTATAATTGGAATATATGAACAAAAATAATTTGAGTTCGAAGTGCATTGAGACACTTGTTGTGAATTGACGCTGCATAAAATTGAACACC
>NW_015114200.1:0-155699 GCF_001443285.1 Poecilia latipinna | reverse complement strand
ACAGAAAAACAAAAATTTTTTTTAAGGATGTATTGGTGTTTTTTGTTTTAGTTTTTTTTTTTTTTTTTTTTTTTTTTTTTAATCAATCTCTGGATGAGCAACTTACAGATGTATCTAGAGAAGGATATTCACATTTGAATAGGTGGCAGTAATGTTATTAAACAAACAAAAAAAAAAAATAAAGATACCCAATTCACATAAACTCAGATCTGATCCAAGCTGGATCAGATCAGATTCAGTACATGCCCACAATCTGATGTAGACAAACCACCCTCTGTCTTTTTGAACTCTTTCTCTCCATCTATCTCATCAAAAAGATGAGAATTAAGTAATAAAATTAAGGTTAGTAAAAATAATAAGACAAATATAAAATTGGTAAAGATACAAAAAACTAATAGCATGAATCAGTCTTAATAGTCTTATATGCATTATGCTTTTTGCTGGTTTAGTTAAACTTCTTCCACAAGGGGGCGCTAAAAATCTTAACACAACTGTTTTCTCAAAACTGACCACCAAGTGGCGCTGCGACAAAAAATAGAGAGAAAGAAAGGAACCAACACTGATCTGGGTTACGTAATTTCAAACACACCCCTGTGAGTGAGTTTCTCTCATTAAGCAATAAGAAATGTATATTTTATCAAAAATAAACATTTAAACTGTATCATAGTTATTTGAATTTGAAATCTCGTGTTGATTGCTAATAATAGTGTCTTTATAGTTTCACTTAATTCACTGTTTTTCAGGCATTGCACTGCTGCAACTTACAGTGGAAACCCAATGCTTTACAGTTTTAAACTAGTTTTATAACCTTTAATAATCAAGCTTGTAATTCATGTTGATTTATTAACACCTGATATCCACAAGAAAGCAACTAATAAATAACAAGGTTAATGTCAACTGCTTGTGTTATGTTCAAGACCTATTTTTTTTTTTTAATTATCTGATGTCAGTGACATTCTTAGGACAAACCTGGTATTTTTGAAGTATTATCAAATGTGCTAGAAGTTATTCAGGTCATGTGCTGCAACAAATCGCCATAAGCTGTATAATAAGGATGTAATCCGCATTCATTTTTTAAATAAAAACCAACACTGTTTTTCATCATGTCAGACTTCAGACTGTTTTTTAAGGTCACATCATTTCTTATTCAAATAAGCCACATCCCAGAGACAGTGCCAAACTACTAGGTTTTGCACATTAGCATTTTTCTGTTCACATTATGCTCATCTTTGTGCCTGGTTACCAGCTTTCTCTGTTATCTTTTTTTACAGTTATATTGACTCAGATTCCAAGTAATTTATCCAACAGTTTATAGCAAAGTGCTGATCCACCCCAGATGTTTGCTTTCAAAATATTTTTGGGGTGCTTCTTCAATACAAAGCTTGTTAATGACCAAACTCTTAAATTGGGCGGCAAACCTTCAAGCTGGAATGTTTATGTTAACAATAAGCAATTATCCCACCAGGTCTGATGCCTTTTTGAAACATATTCCTGGCATAATGCATCATAATAAGCCTATATATTTCAGAAGATTGCTGGTTGGTATAATGCAAGCTTACCATTGCCTCTGGATCGGAGAATGTGCTGTTAAGGTCCACTGTCTCAAGCTGAGCTGGAGGGCTGCAGAAAGTTATGAGACATGAGTGATGTTCATGAGAAGTTTACCAAAGAAAACTGGTGAAAGCTGTGTGTAGCACACACACACAAATAAATAAATAATTTTAAGAAATTCAACATGTTGGTTGTGTGCATATAATGCCTTCAGATGTATTAAAACTAAAATATAAATCATTTTATGTCTTACATTGAGCTTTCCAGTCACTGTGCTCACTGAAAACTTTAGCATAGTTTAATGTGGGCTTTTGTGCAGCTTTATTTGTGATGGGTCAAGACGATTTTTTTAAATTACTGGTTTGATTTTTGATATGAGCAAATTTCTTTAAGCAAAGAATCTTTTCTTATCCCTTAGTCACAGGCTTAAGCTATGTTTCCTTTTCTTTCTCATTCAGTAGTTTTTGTTTTGAAACTTCTTTGAAGTTGCAGTAAGTGTCTTGCGAGATTGCAAAAAAGAACACAAAATTACCACTGAAAAACTGTGCTCAATTAAAGGTTGCACTTTTTTCAGTGTAAGATTGTGCTATTACAAGGAAAGATTAATTTAGCTCAAGGCACTTAAATGTCCAGGAGTGCCAACATTTCTGGAGTGTGCCGGTTATCTGTCCATGACTTACTTGAGTTTAAGAGAGGCGTAGCGGAGTGTAGCTCCTTCAAATGCTTTAAGACTGGGATCTGGGTAAACTGGATAGTCCTTCAAGTCCTGAAGACAAAGGAGAAAAAACAGGAATTGTTGGAGGAAAAGATTGAGTTCTGACAGGTTTTTAAAAAAATGGTTTTGGTTTCCTTTACTTTGTGACAGCTGGCAAACATTTATTTTATTTTATTTTAATTCAGCTTGAGACACATTTTCTCTGTTAGTTGGATATGTTAAAAGCCATGTTCATATATCCAGCAAAAAAAAAAAAAAAAAAGAAAAAAATTATATTGAAAATTTGGCATACTTTTGATGTGGGAGTGGTAGTGCTGAGAACTGGATTGGGAGAGAAGAGGCCTTTGGAGGGTGAGGAGGAGGAAGAGGACGGGGAGGAACCAGACGGAGAAGGGACCGGCTCCACTGAGCTGTCAGATATCAAACTGCTCGGGCGCTGGAAACAAGAAAGAAAAGATGCAACAAAACACAAAGAAGTAATGCATCGAAACAAACTGACATTTATCAAACAGCATCACTATTGTGTAGCTTCAACCAAAAGAACCTTGTGATATGCTACATAAATCTTGAAATATGTTTGAGTCCTTTCCTCTACATGTATAAGTTTGGGTTTCATTAACATTTCAGAAAAAAAAATAAAATTCAAAAAGTACCAAATTAGATAAAACTCAGGTTATTTAACTTTATGTTTTAGATATGACTGAATATTCTTCAGGATTTCTTACTATGGAGCAGGATTCACAGTTTCATCAGTTAAAGTGATTCATTAAGTTCCCATCAGAACATCACCAATACCACCATATTTGTCTGTTTAATTCTGTCTTTCGCCCATTAATATATTAGTTTTACTTCAGACGTTACAGAATGAGCACCTCTACACTTTTTGTTTTGCTAGTCCAGTTTTGGTGAGCTGCGGATTTTTCTTAACTCATGATTTGCAAATGTCTTTAGTACATGATGTCATGATGTTTTCCTATTTCAGATATTTTATCCTGCTTTACAATGTCAGACAGGTTCTGTTTGATTCTACAGATATTGTGAAATTAAATTGATCTTTCCAAAAACTGCATGCAGTTTTTCACATAGCTTTCTCCCTTTAACTATTGAAATCATCGTTTAAACTTTTCATTGTGTAATTCCTATGGTTATAATCGTCTAAAATTAACATTTGTTTGATGCTTAAGAGTTCAGGTGTCTCAAAAAAAAACAAAAAAAACTGAAGAAATGCATAGGGGAGCAAACACTTATTTATAGCATTGTGAATACACAAACACCATAAAATTCACCCTATCATGTCTTGCATCTAGCAGTCCTCTTACCTCATTTGGTAGCTTAAGGGAGTCTTGTGTTTCTTTTTGTGGGTCATGCTCAGAGTCTGGCGCATTGCTAGAAGTGGTATCTTGGTTTCCAGAGGCAACGGGTCGGTCATACTGTGTAGTGCCGGTGGGAACGTGCCAGAAATAGACTTCGGATGAGTCTGAGATCTCCCGCCAGCCTGGGGGCAGATCCCCTTCAGCCCATACATCTGCTGATGGATGACAGGGATATGCAGTTACATATATTACGCATGAGGATATCATCAAAATGTACACAAAGGATCTACGCTCATAGATAAGCTCGATAAGGCCTTGTAATGCAAGTGTTCAGTCAATACAAAACACCACAGATAGAAATAAAAACCCAGAGGATAAATATCGCTAATAGTCTGTGTGTGTTCAGTTTCTGTTGTCATGGCAAAGCCTGAGCTCATAACCCGTGGCAAGGCCCAATAGTCACCAATCAGTCTTGCTTTCTCTCTGTTGGCTTTATGTTACTCTGTATACCCTAATATTAGCGAGATAATACTTTAACATACATGCCAGAAAATCCCCTCCCCTCCAATTCTTCTCTGCTTTTTCACGCCCTTCTCTCTGCAGCATCCTGTTCTATAACACCGTATTTCCTCTCTGCACCATAAGGCTGCTCAAGGGGGCCTTTAAGCCTCCAACATTATTGCTGTAGTACCTTGCTTGGTTAAAGTGCGTCTTTGTAAAATTACAGATCTGTCAAATGGAGGTAGAAGGATATAGAGGAAAGATGGTGCAATTGGGGTATGATTAAAGGAGGAAAAATAAATTAAAATTCTTTAAATAAAAAAATCGGATGAAAGGATAAACATAACAAACCTGTCTCATTTGGGCTCTGTGGAGAGGGTGACTCTTGAGACAGAGTGGTCCAGCTGGAGTCTTCATCCTCTGATGGTGTGTCAGGAGTCAAATCCATTTTCAGGCCCACTTTAGGAAGGCCCGTCTCTGGCGCCGGTTCCTGCAGGGGCGGAGATACCCAATTCTTGGTAGGGGTGCTTTTTTCAGCAGCTCTGGCTTGCTTAGGGGAGAATGGAGGGTATTGTTGCAAAAACTGATTCTCGTTGTTGGGGTGCAACTCCACTTTGATCACCCGGGGCTGGGAGGTTCGAGTTGGCTTTGCAGGACTACGTGGACTAGCTTGCACTTGGGGACACAGCTCTTCTCGAATTGGCGCTGGGGCTTGATTCTGGAGGTGGTTGAGGTTGTCTGACACCCATTCTGGGCTGTTTGCAGAAGAGGAGGAGGTGGAGGAAAGAGGCGCCTCAACCACTACCGGCAGTAGGGGCTGTCTCGGCGTTGGGGTGGGCTCATCTTCCTCCTCATCTTCCTCCACGACAGACTCCACGTTATCCTTTTCCTCGTGACCGTTTTGCTTGCAGTTGGTCTTCTCCTCCTTCTGACTGTCTCTTTCTTTGGCAGGGCTGTCCTGTTCTTTTTCGGATGCAGGCAGCTGCTTCTTCTCCTCTTCCTCTTCCTCCTTCCCCTCTTTGTTTTCCCAACTGGGGTCCAGATCCCAGCATTTGCCGTGGTACTCCAAAAAGCTTTTGGTTCTTCTACGAAACGGAGGAAGCTGAGAGTTGTCCTTCCCAAACTCCAGCCAATCTGAAGTCGGATTATTGAAGAGATCATTGTGAATTTTCTCCACAGTATTTGCCCTGCTCAGCTGTAGCTGCTGGCTCTCAGCTCGCCTCTGCATGTTAGCTCCATTCTTGGCTAGTTTGGGGTTAGTTGTGTTGAAGGAGGAGGAGGATGAAGAAGAGGAAGAGTAGAGGGCAGAACTGGATGAGGACTTGGTTGGGAGTCCTCTTCCTCTGGTTACTGGTTGGTACTTAGAGGACAGAGCAAAGTTGTCACTTATCCCCATGGCACTCCGCACAGTGGTCATGGCATACCTCTGACGGCTCTTGGGCAAAGTGGCCGAGCTCCCGGTTTCCATCGACTCCTTGATGACGTCGCGACCAAGCAGCTGGTTGTAAGATGAGCGAAGACTCAGAGAGGTGGGAGGGGTGGCTGAGGGTGTACTGCGATTTGCCAGACCCCCAGTGGAGGGGGTGGAGCCAGAACGGGAGAGGGGCGGAGTTTGTACTGACATCATGTCTGACTAGAAATACACCGCAAGGATGGAGCTGTTGGGAGATGGAGAGCAACAGAAAGAAAGAAAGCTGTCAACTAAACTGAAGCACACACTTATATACTAGATTAAGATTCTTTTAATAAATAAATTAAAAAAAAATCTAAATTTCATAACAGCAGGTCACAGCTGTCCCAAATTGTGATTGAAAATCGGCCACAACACCTCTTACTGGAGCATCTCTGATTATTAATTCAGTGTCTGATATCACATCTCATTGGCTGCAGCTTAAACAGGCTTCAAAAAGAACACATCAAGACACTACTAAGATCCTGTAGAAAGAGACGAAGAGCTGAGAAATACAGCATCAAAGTCACAACGCTGAAATAGACTCGCATGATGCCCAGAATGACTCAGACTCTCGATCCATTAAATCAGGACTCACTTTCAAAGGGGAAGCTGAGGAGTAAAGCTGGCCTGTGGGGAAGAGAGGTGTCAGGCAGTCCTGCTAACTAGCTGTCTCTTTTATCTCTGGGTGGATCAGCTCTGCGTTGCGGACTAAAGATGGCTTGATAGCAACAAANAGAGTGGTAGAATAATATTNCAATCAAAGGCGTGACACATACAAAATATGGGTTTTGTATGTGGGTTAGTTAGTTACATCACTAACTAACCCACCTGTAACCCCTTTGGAAAAGCAGTCGGGTAAACATGTCTAGACACGCAAACCAAACGGATAAACATCCTGCCACCTAATCACAAACAAACCCGGCTCAAACATTGCTGCAGTCATCACAGCCCTTTTGTCTTAAAGATATGGAAAACTCGAGCACAGCAGATTTTAAAGCATGTCATTATCATGGGAAAAGGGCCGGGGCAGAATTGAAACGAGAGCAGAATATGTAGACGGTGCATTATGCTGCTGCGGGTCCTCTATCTGCACCCGCCCCCCTGGGTGGCGGCCGTGTTGTTCCCGTGAGCCACACAACAACCTGTCAGTGCTGAATCTGTGTTCATCTGCGGGTTTGTGTCTCAAACACAATCAACAGGTTCAAACTACCGGCACCAAGGTTTCCACTGTCACAACAAAACCATTATTGTCATGCTGGATTAAATACCAATTCAGCCAACAGATCAGCTCTTGACTTTAGATGAAAAACATACTTTCCAATGCCATGCAAATGTATTTACAGCCCTTGAACTTTTCCCACATTTTGTCACTTTACAACTTCAAACTTCATTGTTTTAGTTTTTTCAAAATGTGTTACAAATACAAGCCTGTAAATTATGTCAAGTACTTGTATTCTGTTACCTTTACTTCGATTCCTCTGAATACAACCTCGTGTCACCAATTGCCCCCAGAAGTCACCTGATTAACAAATAGTCCCAATCTCTTTTTAATCTAATCTCACTATAAATCTTGCTGTTCTGTGAAAGACTCAGAGGTTGTTTTTTTTTTAGAGATTATTAGAGACCAGACCTGGTATCTGGACCTGGACAGGTCAGGGAGAGATTTAAAGCAAGTTCAGACACAACAAAATCACCCAAGCTTTCAACATCCCATGGAGTCAGGGGTCTCCACCTCTAGTCTTCGAAATTTACTGTGTTGCATGTTTCAGACTCATCCCTGCTCTAACACAGGTCAGAGAATAAATTGATTGAACTGCCCCTTCAGCATGCCATCAAACTTGGCAAATGCCTGCTAATGAGCCATTCATTTGATTCAGGTGTGTAAGAACAGGGACGCATTGAAAAGCCGCAGGACAGTAGATCCCTTGTTAAGTCATCACCTGAAATAGAAAGAGTATGGCTACATTTCAAACCTAAAATGATATGGCAATCCATCTAATCTGACACCCACATAAGAGGAGCATTAATAAAGAAAAAAAAAAACAGCCAACGTGGAGGAGCTGCAGAGATCTACTGTCAAGACAACCATTAGTTTTTCTCTTCACAAACCTGACTTTTATAGAAGTGCGACAAGAAAAAAGAAAGCAATAAGAAGGAGCTTCCTTCCAGCAGTTTACAGGATACATCAAACATGGAACAGTTGGTCTGGTCAGATATGGATACAACTGAACTGCTACTGCCTGCATGGGTGCAGGAAAACTGACACCAGCCTCTCCCTGAACATAGTGTCTCCACAGTAAGAGACATGATGCTGTGGAGGAGCTTTCCTTAACAGGGTTAGGGAAACTGATCAATGTTAATGGGAAAATGGGTCAATCCTGAAATAAAACATGTTAGAGGGCACAAAA
This sequence comes from Poecilia latipinna, assembly GCF_001443285.1. NCBI lineage: Eukaryota > Metazoa > Chordata > Actinopteri > Cyprinodontiformes > Poeciliidae > Poecilia > Poecilia latipinna. Next base: position 147,758 of record NW_015114200.1, on the reverse strand, counting down.
GACTTGAAGCTGGGAATGACGGTTCACATTTTAGCAGAACAACAAGCCTAAACATAAAGCCAGACGTATGGATTGGTTTGGATCAAAGCATATTGTTCAGTGAGAATGGCCTACTCAAAGTGGAGACATAAATCTGATTCAGAATATGTGGCAGGATATGAAAATGGATGCAACAGAAAATGAGTGATTTCACAAAGAATAAACAAAAATATATTAGTGTAAAGTTTATAAAATTATTATTCACTATAATTAGAGACTGCAGGCTCTATAACATAATATCTCAGAGGGACTGACAACAAAATGCATGCCAACATTTTTTAATGTAAATTTGAAAATCAAATTTTCTTTCCACTTCACAATTACACAGTATTGTGTGATGGTTGGTCACTTAAAAGCCCAATAAATTATATGTAAGTTTTTGGTGGCAACTTGACAAATTTCTAAAAGTTCTCAAGAGTTTTGGTGAAGTGACATTGTATACAGTAAATTCTACAAACCGATGAAATAAAATGGTTAAAATGTCAATAAAAACTATTGTAGCTTCACGTCGTTACTGATCATGTGGACAAACTGCATCATCAGTCAACACACAAACAGCAGACCTTTCCGCCTGAAACCCTCCCCTCCGCGATGCAGACAGGTCTCTGGTAGTTACGGGCTAAGTGGGGCAGAGACAGGATGCAGGGAGAGGAGGAGAAAGGAGGGTTATTACAGGGAGAAAGGGAGCAGAATGACACAGCAGTTTGCAGGACAGTGGGACACAGTCAACACAAAGAGGCTGTTATGTTTCCTCCAAAGTCGCCCTCAATAAATCTGCTGTGCATCATGCCAGGGGAAGTTAGTCAGGAGATGGAAAGATGTTACCAGCAGAATCTCTGAACATCATCTCAGTCTGAGTTTAAATGCTTTTAAACTGTAACATATATTCGAATTTGAGTTTATAAGGAAATCCCCCCCACCTGTCATGACCTTTCTCACAAATGTACTTGAAAAGACGAAATGCAATATTTTTGACATACATATTCTACCATTGCCTCTATAACTGTGGAGAAAAACATCAGAATCTTCTGTTGATCCCTAATCAATTTGCACACATAAGAGTGTTTTTACCTGAAGATTTTATTAGCTAATTTCAAAAACAGGCTTCCTGGATTAATCATGTCACATTTTAGAGGAAACCAGCTAGTTATGACGCGTCTCCTCCCTCAACTCTGAGCTGCTCTGCTTCTAGGAAAAAGAAGAAGAAGAAGAAATGCAACAGATGAAAGCATAAGCTGGGGAGAAATTGAACTTGCAAAAGTCGATGATGTCATGGGTGGAGTATTCCTGCGCCTGCTTTTCTTGCAGCCTGCGTAAACTCCCTCCTTGACAAACCAGGGACAACCTGATCTAATCTCGCGTACATAAAATGCCAGGAATTAAAAGTAAAGGTGGTGCTGTAGCGAAATCTAGGGTCTAATTTTCAGGGCAGACGCAGCAGATCTTTCGCATCTCTTCTCTCTCTTCAGCCCCATCACCACCGCCGCACTGGGAGGGGAGTGCATCCCAGTTAGAGCATCTATTTACATCCACTCACCGCTTCGCTCAGCTGTCCGCGCCTCCCTTCCCTTCTCACGACGACGAGACACAAAGTAGTGGGCCGGTGTCAAGCGCTGCTTTTAAGTGCCAGTCCTGCCCGTAGCGTTGAGCCGGGCCGCCCGCATCACATCATCCCTCCGCCCTCACCAGCCCCGCGGCTCGCTGCGCTGCTGGCGGCCGAGCTTTGCGCTCTCTCTCTGCGCCAGATGATCCCCGGAGCTGCGCGGCGTGGCGCTGTGGAGCCCTCTCCGTCTCTCTCTCAGCGCAGCCGGCCAATAGGAGCCGCGAACGGAAGACGCTGGGAGCACGAAGCGGAGGGACGCAGCCGTAATAATAAATCTACTGGAGTTAGTTTGCAACTCAGGTAATGAAATCACACATCATCGGGGCTGTTACATCACGCAGCACACTGAACACACACGGCTGCTCTTAAAGAGCCAGGCAAGAATCAAACTATTCTTGTTCCAAGGCTCCAACACATTTTCGTTTTAAGATTTCCACCCTTCTTCAGACCTAATTTACAAAATTGTCAGTAAACATTTTACAGCGTAGATAAAAAGATTTAAAATTAATTTATAGATGAATAGGTGGATGATTGGACACTATAGAAACGGTATTATAAAATAAAAGGTTGTTTACATTAATGCCAAATTGTGAGGCCTAGTTTGTTCATACATTGTCTTCTGGTGCCCATCTCCTGTGGTCATTGGGTGAGAGGCGGGACAGGTCAATAGTCCATCACAGGACAAACAAGCATATGTACTCACTCATAGCAAAATAAAAATTAGAAAGACCAATTAATTGTTTCCATTAATTAAAAATAAAGTCATGTTTTTGAATGCTTTGGGTACATTGGTGTGGGCGCCAAAGTACCCAAAGAGAACCCATGCATGCACAGAGGCTATTTAAGTTTAATCAAATTAGATATCATAGACTTTCACAGAAAGTCAGAAACTCAGTTGGATTTTTAAAAAAGTTTTTTACTTAAAACTGTGCGTTTCACAGAGTAAACATCCTCCTCAAAATTAACACTGGCACAGCTGGTTAACATGGTTGGCAGAGGGGAAAATTCTGAAATGGTTGCTTTACAATAAAAGACACAAAGGTTGTGGCTAGAAATATGACACTGATACAACACAGCGGAGATTAGCATTATTCCTGGTAACTGTAGTTCTTTTGAAGAGATTAATCCTACTTGTGCGGAAGCAGAGAAACCCAACCAAAAGTAATCTGAAGGGTTTTGCACATTAGAGGACAAATAAAGACATTCATAGCCTTAAAAAAACTAAAGCTGTCAGATTGTTTTCTAACCATCTTTCAGACATAAACAAAAAAAAAACACAAACATATTCAGACCTCACAGTATATAGACACAAAACACTGACCCTTTCCTTTCAACGATGCCACATTCAAACTGAAGTACATTCCTTGTGCATGTAGCTTGGCTTTGTTTTCTTCCTATCCTATCCCTACTGTCCACTGGCAAACTCCCCTTTCTGTGCCGGGCGGATGGAGGTGAACACATGTGGAGGATAGTGACGGAGGTTCACACAGGCTGCCGGTGCTCCACGAGTGAGAGAGGAGACTGGACTGGGCACAATGGGCCAGAGAAGAAAGCGGCTGGCGCCAGCTGTCGGCCACAGAGAAGCAGGGAGCTGATCGGATGGAGCGCATTGCTACATCTACATTATCAAGTGTGAGAAAAAAATAAATAAAAACAGCCATTATACATCAACAATGAGAAATACATGTTTCCTATTGATCAGTTGAACCTACCCCCGTATGAATTATCAGGAGGCGTCAGTAGTCTCTTTGCTTGCTTGTTTCCTGCTTGTGCGGCTCGCTTGTAAAACTCCACTGCCATCTTTAAATTCTGCTGCACCTCGATGCCGCTTTCGTAGCACTGACCCAACAAGAACAGAGCCGAGTTGTCCTGAGCACAAAAACAATCAGTTTAAGTTTTATAAGCTTCATTTTGGTCCAGAAATTAACAAACAGGTTTCATGAGTTACTTGCATTGCAGGTACAATTTTAAATGAACCAACACAGTGAAATTCTGCAAGAGTAATAATAAGTAAAAGACAGTTAAAGTATACAAACAAAGCTGAAACAGAAAGTTGTACAAAATCCTAATGAAGTAACATATGTCTGTAGTAAACTTTTCTAATGCACCAGGATGGGGAGGGCAATGTCCCAGTAAAAGCGACTGACAAACAACTACAGTGGAATTATCTAGAAGGGGACTCACTCCACTCTCTGCTGCCATCTTCAGGTACTGAATGGACTTGTGCACATTTTTGGCAGGATGCTGAGAGTAAAAAGAGGCCAGGCAGATCTGGGCCTAAACAACAGAAAAGGAAAAAAAAAGTTGTGTTAAGAAGTTCTTGTCTTATTATATTTATAGAATAATTAAGTCCAGACAAGCTGCCATAATAATAATTAAAAAAAAAATATTCTGTGATCCCAACATTTTTCTTAATTATTCAACCTCATAAGCATAATATGCTTAATTGTGGTGTTTATAATTTCTCTTAGTAAAGTTAGATAACTAAAGATTTTTAAACAATAAAAATATTCTTGAAATTTGGGCTTTTATGAATGCTTTGAAGTTAATTATTTTTTGTTTTTCACAACAGAAAAAGAAAAATCATCTAACCTGCCACAATGGTGTGACTGACCACACATTAAATCAACATAAAATCAAATGAATCAGTTGTCTTAGTTATATTATCTACTGCTGTGCTGCTCTGAAAATGGCATAATTTTAATGAAAAAGTTCAGTAAATCTAAAAGACAAGAGAATAAAGTAAGTTATTCATTAATTACGTAACAGTATTTCAATACTGTAGCTGCAAAGATTATCACATAGAGAGTTTGAACTTTTACAGAATCCCTGTCTTGATTTGTACCTTTGTGAGCCCAGCTGTAGCTGCTTCTTCCAGTAACTTAATGGCTGTGTCCACCTCCTCTGTACTCTGATGCCCCCTGCTGGCCAGCAGCAGCTTTGCATAACGATACTGAGCTTGTTTATGGCCACTGGTGGCCGCAAGCTTGTAGAAGTGAAGAGCCTTACAGAGAAAAGACAAACACTTAAAATATTAAAATCAGGTTCAAAGTGAATAAATTAATATGAAAATAAATACATTAATACACAGACATAGGTTCAGATTAAATGTAATTAAAAATATTAAATTAAATATGACCTGCGTTGGGATAAGTGTCAACTGTAACTAAAAAGAGAAACTAAGGGCTTGAAAAATGGGGGGGATGTTAATAAAACCAAAACAGGTGCACAGGTGTAAGTAACCTTATTGTTTGTTTTTTTAAACAAAACAGTTTTTAAGGAATAGAGGAATGAATGAGCATTAACATCTTTCACATTAATAAAACAAATTCAACTAATGTGATGTATAACAGAGATAAAAACTAATATTTTAATCAGTTTCAGAATGTGCTTCAGCTCTGACTGGACTCTATAATATAGATAACATGTACATTGACTTTGTAATAAATAAGTTTAGGATTTGACACACAACATCCGGTATATTTATATTTTAAGAACTGCATTTCTGGTTTTTCTTATGGTCATCTATGATATAGGCCTGATTTAACTGATATTATAAGAATTGTTGTTTTGGGTTTTTTTTTGCTAATTTTATTGTGTCAATACTTAGCAAGTATCATAAAAATGAACAATGGTCTCACCTTCTCCTTGTCCTTGCTGACTCCTCTTCCCTTCTCATAGCACACCCCAGTGTTAAACTGCGCCTTGTTGTAGCCATGCTGAGCTGAAGCTAGAAAGCAGCAGAAAGCTTCCTCATAGTTTTCTCTCTTGGCACTTTCTAGACCTGTTGCATTCACAGAGAAAGAGAAACAAATGGACAAAGGTTTCCACACATGAAGGTCTGGGTGATATTCTGAGCTGAATTTCTCAGTTAAATCTTTACCAATGATGTTCAGGATTACGGGTACGCTGGTGTCTCCCACACTTCTGAGGTTGTGCGCTGCTTCTGTCAGCCTCTCGTTATCTGACACTTCCTAAAAACACAGACAAAGATAAAGATACAACAATAAAAAATAAGATTTCAACTCGATTGGGTCTGGTAATGAATACTTGAAAAAGACGATCTTTCCAAAGTTTCACCTTGTCTTTGTTATCTGTGCGTTTTTGGTTGATCTCAGTCTGCAGGGGAGAACTCAAATGTGGTTCCTCTGTGTGTCAGAGGCATAAAATGTGTCAAACTCCATCCTCATCAAATTTTGTACAAAAACATCAAGAGTGGCATCATTCTACAGAATCTGACATTAAAGCACAGAACAAACCAGGCGTCAGTGGATCCTTGCCCAAGAGCTCCTCCCGGTGGTCGGAGAGGGAACTGTCAGAAGTCCCACTGCTGTTGCTGCTTTGAGATGGGGACTGATCTTGATTCTGTCCCTCTGGCACAGCCTGGAGACACAAGACATTTCTTCCTCTGGGCAGGACGTCACGTCTTGATACTGCTGACAACAAACAACACTGCTGTGTTGGAATACTGATCACACGAGGGTATAGGAAAAAGGGGTTATGGGATGGAGACTGTTAAACATCTCATGAATTTTGGCAGTGATTTTAATGTAATAATATCAGAGTTTAGTTGGTGTGGGTGTACTACTACAATGGTGCCAGAAAGACTCACAAATTTCCAGCAGGACGCGGTATCCGCATTTCTGCAGGGACGGGGGAGCTGTCAGCGTTCCAGCGCTGGGACTGGGCTCGCTGCCTGAAGAAAACCTGGAGTGGATCCTTCTGCAGATCTGCATAAACAGCACTGCCACCGCTCCCTGTGGAGAAACCCACTGTCACGAGAACATCTCCACTGTCTCTGTGCTAGGAAACCCTGAAAGTATTCCAGAAGTGGTCAGCATTGTGGCACTAAGCTCAGGGGCTTTCACTTCCTGGTTTTACGTTATTTAGTGCGATTAAAATTAGTCCTCTGGTTGCTGATTTCTGTCAAACAGAAAGCCAGACTTTCAGTGTGTACACTTTTTACGTCTTTCTGATAAACTACCACAAGCCAATTACTACAAACTCGATATTGGAACATATATTTTTTAAACACAAACATATCCTTGGGTAATTATTGATATCTAGAGATATCAATCTTTGATTAAGACCTACCCATCCCACAGCATCCAGGGCTGTGTAATTTCGAAGTTCAGCATGAAACTGAAACGTCTTTTCTTTCTTCCTCTTCTTCCCATGATCCTCCTGGGATCTGCATATTAACAGAAGAAAAAAAAAAAAGATACATCTCTTTTTTTTCCATCTCACAGTACACAATGTCGGGAATTTTCAGTTGGAGCTGGCTCGGTTTATTTCTGCTTCCCGTTAACGCTGCTTATACTAAAACACACACGCCGATGATGCTGGCTGATGCAAGCAGCTGAAAATGAGTCTGCATCGATGCAACAGGTTCAAACAGTGGCTAAAGGAGGCTGTATCTGAGGTTTAAATTCATCCAAATCTCATGAATTAAATAACTGTACCAACAGCTTTGGAGAAAAAAAAAATAGAAATGTTTAAACTGCAGAGTTATTATTTTAAAACCAATAATCTTGTTGTAAAAGCATGGACGAAGTGAAAAACTGAAACAGAAGCAATGAAGGGGAAGGCACCTGTTGTCGAAGGAGTGTCGAGAAGTAGAGAGAGCAGCTGAGCCACTGATGACCTCGTCCTCCACATGGTGGTTCTGGGGGAGTCGTAAGGTACCACTGCCATGGGAACGATGGGGTGGTGCAGGGTGGGAGAGGGGGGAAAAAAAAAAAAAAAAAACAGCAAGTTACTCAGTTAAACTCAAATATCCAAGTTTTCATTTTATAGATAAACAGCTTATTAAATCCCCAGAGCTACAACATGCACTTTGTAGTCCTAAATAATAAAACTACAAACATGGCTCTGGAAGCCATTAAAGCTACAATTATGTAACTTTTACAAAAATATGTATTTCTGTGAAAAGATCGATCTCCTCCTCCTCCTCCTTCCTGAGCTGCCATTGCTATGTGCAGAAATATACCATTCACGGTAAAAGTTGCAGAGCCAGGAGGAGTGCGAAAAATACTTAGACTGCTAAAATCCTGACAGGATCATCATACACTGGCAAAATATTCCTTAAAACATAAATTAGGATTTGTAAAACCCTAATCATGTCTGTGAAAGTAAAACAGAAACATTTACAACACATTTCAGCACCTGAATCACTTTAAATCCTGTTCAGCCACTACAAAATATTGTAGTGGCTGAACTACAATATTTTGTAATATTGTAGTTACAATATTACAAAATATTGTAATATTTTACAATATAATTAGGGTTATTGTAATAACCCTAACCCTAACCCTTGATTTTTTTTCTACTCTAAATATAGGCTTAAGACCAATTTTGTGAAAATGTTTTTTTTTTTTTTTTCTTGTAATTCAATAGGATTTTTCGGCTTTTAGACAAAACTTGCTATCCATAGCTGGTTGTTATGCTTCTTTGAACCATTTGTGGATTTTCCTTAAAATCTACAATATGTGTTTGTTTAATCTGAATGTACTTCTGGTGTTTCTTTGATTTTCTTAAACAGACCTTCAAACCGATGTTCCTCACTCTCTAGTGCTTACCCTGCTCAGTAGTTTTTATGTTTTTCTTTGATATAAAACACTGTCTTGTTCTTGCTCACACTCCGCCTATTGTACTGGATAGAAATTAGGATGAAATTAGGCTAAGGCAGGAAGGCAGGAAGTTAACTTCACTGAACAAAAATAAACCTTCAAGAGGATAGAAAGCAAGCTATGACTTGCTTTAATGCAAAATAGTGCACGTCAACGTTAAAAATGCTACATAGAAAGCATAATTAGTACGAGTTTACCTGTAACTAGTTAGCAATAAAAACGGCACAAGATAAAAGTGTAAAATAAAAACTTTCACTTCTAAAGGATCAATGACATTTCTCTCACCTCTTCCGACTAAACCTTGAACTCTCCACATCCCGGTTCGTCCTTTGGTGCAGCTTTAACTACTGGCTTATTACGGAAAATACATGTTTAATGATAAAGAATCGCTTCCGAAGCGCTATAAACAGGCAGCAGTCGCTGTTTATCCCTCTTTGTTTGGTGGCAAAAAAAAATATAATAATAAAAAGCTGTCACGAGATGTGTCGGAAGTCAAGAAAACCGGAAGTAGGGCAGGTGACGCAACCGTGAAAGTTTGAGAAAGTGGTGCAATGCAGAATCATTGCACCACCTATTGGTAAATCGGGGAATTTCAGCGGGAAGGAAAGCTCATGAGAATGCAAAAAAACCCCCCCCCCAAAAAAAAAAAAAAAAATCTGACTTTCTTTACACGGTGCAATTTAGTGAGCAAAATTAGTTACACCGTGTTATCAAAAGCAAACAAGAAAACTTGGCAAGAGAAGTGCTAAGAAAGGCGCAATATCCCTGAAAATCCCGTTGTACAGCAAATTAACAACATCTGAAAGACATATTTCTTAAAATTGAAAATAAATAAATAAATAAATAAATAAATAAATAAATAAAAGCCCTGACACAACACTTCAGATTATTCCTCATTCTGTTGATTCATCTGCGATTTGAAAAAGTCTCTGTGACGCTAAACCTCTTTGGAAATCACCTCTTTTGTAATATTTTTGCTGAAATGAAGAACTGTTTTAAATTTCTCCCTATTTCTTCATTTGTTTTACTTATGAGGACCAGACAAATATAAAAAATGACTTGCAGAATGAATCTAATTTTTGGTAAGCATTTTCAATATGTTGTCTTCAAGCTGGACTATAAATAAACAAATTGCAATGCAAACTGCATTGCAAAACCCACAAAAGTTAATAAGTAGCATGTTTATTCATAGTTTTCACAAAAACTACAGAAAACTGTCAACTTACAAACACAACTCAAGCAATGTTTTAAATTATAGCCTTACTCCAACCCTAACAACCTATGTAGCTGTAAAAAAATATGTGATAACTACATAAAAGTTATTAGTCATGTCATAATGTTTTTTTAATGGACATTTTTTTGTAATATTTTTAACCAAAATTAGAAAACAGTCCTAAAGTAGGTCTTTTGAGATGAAATTAAGGACATCTTAGTCTGGAGAGATCTTTTTTATGGTATGTAAATGTGCATATGTGATGTAACCACCGCTATTTGAGTTCAGTCAAAAAAAAATGGCCAAAATATTAAGAAAATCTTCATTTCTATCTTATTCTTTTGAAGAATTTAGTTAGAATATTTATTTTTGTTGTATATGGATATTTGCAGCCCCAAATCTCCATTCCAAACTCACATGCATATGGGAATGAGCATTTTGATCCCCCCCCCACCCCCCCTTATTTTTATAATGTTCCATCATTATTGGTAAAAATAGTAAGACCAGTCATCACTATCTCTAACAGTCTGATTAGGAATAAACCCCCATTGGCTTTGCAAGTCTTAAACTTTTCTTCTGAATCTGCTGACTCACAGACCCTCAGGACACAATGATGCTTATTTCTGAAGATTTTCTCTGCAGATAAAAAAGGTCGATAAAGTGGGGAATAATTAGAAACCTTCTGATTCATTTCTGGATTGAGGCTCACCAGTTGTTTTTCTTTACCCATCCGGGTGATTAAAAACGTGACGCAGTCTCCAACATCTTACTGGAACCACAGCGTCTTCCAGTCAAGAGGGGCCTGGACAAAACAGGACGGCACAAAGGATGAGATATGCACTTGTGATGTCAGGTCCAACTTGGAGTGACTCACTCCTTGCCCTGTTGCCATGGTGACACAATCATCAGGTCTTTCACTTCCTCCTCGGGCGAATCGCCTGCAGTAGAATGTAATGTTAGCAGGGTCTCTGCACAGCCAGAAACTGTTTACTGGTCTGCCTGAGGCTATATTTGTCAAAGCAATATGGAAAACATCGGCCTGAGCTGAAAAGGGACTCCCACCAGAGCTGACTAATTGAGCAGTTTGTTTTTGCTCCTACTTCATGTTGTGTTTGACATTTTTACAAATGTAAAGCAGCAAAGGGACTCAAGAAGCACTGAGCTATTTCTGAAATCTTGTTTTGCTTTTATGCATTCCCAGTTCATCAGCACACTCCTGACTTTGAACTCTCCTACTTTTATTTTCATCAAAGAAGCAACTTCACAAACAGTATAGTAGAGAGCCACAACTTTTTCTCTGACATATTTGAAAGATGCTGCAGGTGGAAATGCAAATGTCCCTAGTATTCCCTCCTGAATTGTTGCAGAATAATTTCACAGTTACAAGCAGGTATAAACGCAAATATTTTAAAATAAATGCTGTAAATTCACTGGTAGCCTATTGCAGCTAAAGTTTCATGTCATGTTTTTGCTGCTGAGCTCCTGACTGTAGGCTGCACCCTGTTCATCAGATTCATCCATAGCATGTGTTTATTCATCTAGAGCAGGGGTGTCAAACTCAGTTTCACCCAGGGCCACTTCAGCATATTGGCCACCCTCAAGGGGCCACATTGACGGTACAAATCAGGAGTGCATCCCTGCTCAAACTCATGCTCTTTCCACTGTTCCTGGTAGATGATCCAAAATTTGTTAGAGACTAATGTCAACGATTGGCATGGAACAATGTCAAATACTTATACCTCAGATCCTCTCAGAGAGCACAGTAACTTGGTGAACAATCTGTCAAACTTATACTTGTGCCTAATTTCACATTACAGTCCATAAACTAAGCCTGGGATCAAAAAATGTATTGAAGATGTCATTAGCAGAGACAAATGGTTCTACAGAGACTTGGCTAAATGGCTAAAAAATAAAATCAATACTTACAAATAAAAAATGGTTAGGAAGCGCATTACAAACCTTTGGTTGAAATGGCGCGTTAAATTCAAGTCTCCATTACAGACGGGAGAAAACTAAAGAGAATGCAACTTTGTGTTAATCCATTTGAGGAGCCAGCAGTTTATCTTGAGGAAATAAATGACAATGCAAAAGTTAGTTAGACTGTAACATGCGCAGTCCGCTGCTCAACCACTGCGGACGCGGCTCTGCAGTGGCGAGAAGCCGTAATGTTGGCTGGTAACAATTGGAATGCATTGTGGGAGATGTAGTTTGTATGTAGTCAATTCGTGCTCAAAACCTATTTTCAATCATTGGCCTATAAAATGCTGGGGGGGGGCTACATAAAATGACATGGCGGGCCACATGTGGCCCACGGGCCTTGAGTTTGACACATGTGATCTAGAGACTAATTGTGCCCAATATCTATTGCATTTGTCAATTGCATCACATTCAGTCAAATGTGATTGATCTGTATCAACTTCTTAATTTTAATGATTAACAAAGTAACTGCAGCTACCAACACTTGAGTGAAGCAAATTAATTACTCTTCATTTTATTTCAAAACTTCAGACTGAAGGAAAGTGATTACAAATACTTGATATATGTTAAAAAATATTCATATTATTAAATAACTTACAGATACGCACTGCTTTGTGTTGGCTTCTAACATAAAATTCTCACAAAATAAAAAGTCAATACTTGAAAAACAAGGAGTTGAATTTGGGAGAACTCAGCTTAAGGATGAGTAGTTACTGAACAGTGCCGTTATGCTTTGCTTACCTGAATGTAGTGGCAGCCTTTACAGTGGCTGTAGTATTAATAGCCCTTTTACTTTTCACATTCTGTCATATGCAGCAAATAATGCCACACACGTTCTGGGTAGTGTTTCTACTGGTGTGGTATATCTGAAAATTTTCACTGACCTTTTCAAAATTCTTCCAGTGGAGTCAGATTTGATGGAGAGAGCGTCTGTGAAAATCTACTGTTAAATTTTGACATTTTCCCTAAGTTTCGTTGCAGTGCTTTTTTTTTTTTTCTTGGTTATATGAAGTTATTTGGATGAAGTTATTTAGAGAACTTCATCACATCCCTTTGCAATTAAGTGCTATTTATTGTAACATGACCAAGAAGTACCCTTTAAATCGACTTAAAGGGTACTGTGTAGGTGAATTTCAGTACCCTTTAAACCCATTTAAAGGGTACTGTGTAGGTGAATTTCAGTACCCTTTAAACCCATTTAAAGGGTACTGTGTAGGTGAATTTCATGGTTCCTTGTGCAGTACACCGCTTTGCTTCTCTTCTCTCAGACCTCTGACTTATGCAGTTCTCTATTTAGAAGGGGGGGAAATGCAGACAACAGCAGAGGGCCAGTGGTTAGCCGGATGAATGTTTTGCTAGCTGTGTGTACTGCTGTGAAGATGATTTTCATCAAGTGTGTGATTGGCTCTGCGAGCTAGCGCGTCAGTATACATTCAGATCCTCTGTAGGACTGAACTTTGGGCTACTTTGGATTTATCAAGAACTGAATGATTCCAGATTTGTCGATTTCAGAAGAGCTGTTGCTGAAGTAGTTGAAGTAAGTTATTTAAAGCATATTTGAAGTTAAAGCCATGGCAACAGATTATCCAGAGTCTTAAATAGGCTGAAAGGGGTGAGAAAGAACTTCAATTTTCCTACCAAATTTAGGGAAAGGAGGCGGGTGGTCAAAGAAAAGACGGTGGGAGGAGGGTTGATTCTGGCCTCTGTCCCCCTTTTTCTCTCACTTGGGCTGTCTCCTTGGTCACACACATGCACAAACACTGACAAGGGCTAAGTCCTGCTGTGACTGCCACCAACATCATGGAGAAAAGCTCCCCTGTTTCTTTGGACATCACAGGGCCTCAGCAGCCCAAACTGGAAACTAGCTTAGAACTGGACTCAACTAGTGAGACTGACCCCAGAGAGCAAAAGGACGATGAGGAAGAGGAGAAAGAAGTACAAAGCTTCACTGGAGAGGATGCAAAAAGGCAAAGCTTGGATCCAGAGTGGGTGGAGGAGAGGTTCAGGATTGACAGGAAGAAGCTGGAAACCATGCTGTATGGTGAGTGAGATAGCTTTCTTGGTTCTCTCATAATCTGCACATCTTCATGTTCTGCCTTAGAAGGAACAGATTGTTCCCTTTGATGCCTATCACAGTCCTCCTCTGCGTTGGCACTTGTTATCTACCTGAACCAGCGTCACCGCCTCCAGCTGCTTGTTGTTGCCATCAGTAACTGCCACGCATTAAACTCCTGTTGCTGTAGCTTTGTGATTTATGACCTGCGTTGGCTTACGCATTCAGAAGCCCCTTCTCACTTTTTATCCTCTCTGACTGAGAAGCGGCGGTAACTGCTCCTGTTAGTTATCGCCTCTTGGCAGCTTCATGACAAATGCCTCCCTCATGTCACTGGGGAAACTCTTTGACTCGCTCACAGCAGCCAGAGATTATGTTTGCTCATGATGGTGCGACTCTTAAAACAATTCGACTCCAATGCCTGTAGCTTGTTTATAACGCGTTTGCAGCTTGGATGGTGTGTGTCCGTTTGAGCCCTGGCCTGGCTATAAGGCATGTTTCTCATGCTTTTCTGTCACATTGCAATTCTCCTTGAATTATATAGCGTCTTCTTTCCACAGTCATTTTTTGCTTCCTAAAACTGGGGGGTGTTTACATCAGGACATGCCACTAATGTGATTTGCTGTCTAAAACCTGATTTATAGTTGTCTTCCTGATGTGCAACTTTCTTGCTCCACCTCACTCTGTTCTCGTCCCATTCCTCAGCTCTGGCCTGCGTAACCCATAGCGATGACAAGGCGAGGGAGGGGGACTGTTTCTAAAGCTCCCCTTGAATCCTGTAAATGTCACCAAGGAGCAATGGCCTTTTAAACTTGGATATATTTCCAGCAACCTCTTGTTTCACTTGCTTGGCAAAGTTTCAACAATGTTGACTTTGTACGCGTGTTATGTTCTAAAAAGTTACTCTGTGAACAGGACAGCAAAACATGGCAACACAAAGCAGTCATGTCCTCACTTTGCTCAGTTTCAGAAGAGACTGCAATTAAAATTGTAAGTGTTTTCATTCATTCAATTTTGGAACTCATATAATGTAACTTTATTGCAGACAGAGTAATATATGTATGTTTAAACTGTCAATTTGAATGGTTTGCAAATACATAAAACACCAAAATCAGTTCCTCAAAAAAAAAAAAAAATATATATATATATATATATATATTTTGAAACCATGTTATGCTATGCACTATCACTGGACATACTGCTTACTTGACTTATGGTTAGCAGGCAGTTATAAACACCCTGTACAATGAGAGGAAGCTACAAAAAGTTAAGTGGAAGGAAGAGTGTGGTAGAATAAAAGGTGAAGGACTTTAAAGCAAAAAAAAAAAATCTCAAGATATTCTCTGCTCTGAATTATTGAAAGAAATAATTTAACAAGTATTTACCAACACTCATCTGCATGCTGTCATGTTAGGTTTGCCTTTCTGACTGAAAACACACGAAAAAGTCATCAAATTGAAATCCTTCTCAATAAATAAAGCCGTTGACAAATCACTCCAAATCTTCTCATAAACACCGACAAGCTTTTACTGCAAATGTCAAATGGTATTGAAATGGTTTATATTTGATGAGGTCTAATTATTTGAGGTTAGAAGGCCTCCTTACAATCACCCTAATCATCACTCCTCCACAGACTCAAGCCAGTACTCTGGCTTAGCCACTCCACAATTTTTAATATTGTTTCCAGACAGCAATAACAAAAACTGCCAGGGGTATGAAAAATGGTAGTTAGAGTTCAGCACAAACAACACAAAAAGCTCATACCCTGATCAGCAGGCATCTTGGAGCGCCTTGCTCCAGGACACATCAACATGCGGCAGGGAAGAAGCTGGTATAGAACCCCCAAGTTTCCAATTCTAGGATAAGTACTCTTCCCACTGAGTCACAGCAACTCAAAGTCTGGAGGCAAAATACGCTGTACCATAAAGAAGCTACATTTCTTTTAAATTTTATTTTTCATTGCATTCACTCAATAATGAATTGAATGAATTTATTATCCCCTCAATTTTGGAAAGTATTTCTTAAAGAAATCCTACAAACTAAAATGCTATGTTGTGTCTTTTGCAGCTCCGGAACAAGGGGGAGAGACAGGAGAAAAGTTTTTCGAGCGAGTGAGTCAGTCTTCTCTGGAAGCTCTTTTATTACTGAACCCATAAAAACACTCACCAGCTCACAGATCACTGAAAATATCTAGTTTCAATATTTGCCCCAAACTCTGCATCCACTCTTTATGCTTTTTAATAGAGGCGATAATTGCACCCTTTCAAATGCAAATGTGCCTTTGTGTTCTCGGAACGGAGCAGTCTTCTGTCTGCGTGACCGTGTGTAGGTGTGTTCCCTCGTTACGCATACAATGAGAGTGTCTGCTTTGCTTCTCGTGTAATCTCTCACAGGTAATGAGAGAAACTAGCACTCAGGTGAAATGGCCATCCAAACTAAAGATTGGAGCCAAGTCAAAGAAAGGTGCCAAAGTCTTTATGCTCTATTCAAACAAGAGATTTCTTTTTCCTGTCACGCTCTTTGCTCCTCCACTCTAATCACTGCTGCACTGTTTTACTGCATTACGTGCAAATTTGTGAGAACAGTTTGTGATTCCCAACCAGACCCCCACGTGAAGGTGGAAGGGAAGAGAACCGACGTTACGGAAGCCAAGAAGAAGATACTGGAAGTGCTGGAAACCAAGGTAACAGCTGTCAACAATGATCTGATCAATGCAGAGATGAGGCACAACATTATGACCACTTGCCTTATAGTGCTGTTTTGCAGCAAAACAGACAGCCATCACTCTTCAGAGGATAGGCTTAACTAAATCTCTGAAGGCGTGCTGTGGTGATTAATAGTGAAATATATCAGATTGATTCAACATAGTACTGTCATCTGTTATAGCACTAATATGCTCCACATTTAGGTAAGTAGTCCGTATCAAAATAAAATCTGCCTGGATAGAGTGACCCAAGTTTTCAATGCCCAAAGCATCACAATGAATTCTTCCCATATTCCCTCTTGGTGCCACGGGTTCCCCAGGTAAAAGAGATACATGCACCCAGTCATCCATGAGATGTAAAAGAAAATTTGATTCATTAGACTTGGCAGCCTTGCTTTATTGCTCCTTGATTTAGTTTTATTGCTCATTTGCTAATTTTGGGATCACAGCACAGCCTCCCGGAGTGATCTGCAGCCATGCAATAAACTGTGGTGCATTGTGCATTTTGACACCTTTCAATCAGAAGGACCATTAACTTCTTCAGTCATTTTAGCCACGGTAGCTTGTCTGTTGGATCAGACCAAATGGTTTTATTCGCTTGATGCCTAATTTATCCCACTCTAGCAGGTGTCACGAGAAAGAGATAATCAGTGATATTTACTTAAATCATCGGAGATCATGACGTTATGCGAGAATGGTGGCAAATGCATTAAAGTTTCTTTGTTTCAAAAGTGAAATTTCCTAACTTTCTGCTTCAAAGTGAGTATGCAGTCCCTGGATTGTGTGAATAACAGGTGAACAAGGTGACTCTGAAGATGGACGTGGCTTTCACAGAGCATTCCCATGTCATTGGGAAAGGAGGTGGGAACATAAAGAGGGTGATGGAAGTCACATGCTGTCACATCCACTTCCCCGACTCCAATCGTCACAACGCTGCAGGAGAGAAGAGCAATCAGGTTTGAAAGACAGCATCTACTGTCCTGTTCAATAAGTCGGAGTATAACTGGAACGCTCATTTATTTCAGTCGACTCACTAAGTACATTATACAGATTAAGTACACATGGACTGATGCTTTCAAACCTTTGCATATTTTAGTTGTGATGTTTTTATGCTTAACATGTTTAATATTACTTTATTATTTTATATACATTATTCATTAATTAACTTTTTTAAATACAAATATGCAGGCTTAATGAAAAGCATGTTGCTTAAGGGTTGAAATTTTCTAAAGCTACTTTTATTCTGACAAAAGACTCATCAGATCAAATAGTTTTACTGATTTATTGACAGCGCTAAGACCCTCCCCTTGGCTCTGATTGGTAGTTTCTGACCGAGCGTGTATGACTACAGATGACAGAAGAAAAACAGGGAGGAGGCAGAAGAGCCTGATTTTTTTTTCACAGATTGTCAGTCACAACATAGCAATATTTTTAGAATATAGTTAAATACTGCTGCTTTAACTATATTCGTCTGAATTGAACTGAATTTAGTTTCGTCTGCTGGTTTTATTTTTTCCAGGTTTCTATCGCTGGCCCCATAGAAGGGGTAGAGGCAGCCAGGAGGAGGATAAGAGTGAGTAGTCAATCTGAGCTGGGACTTTATCTCAGCACTCACTTCTTCCCTGCTGTCAGATGCGTGGATCAATACTGGGATCAATGGGATGACAAGAACAAATAATTCTGCCTATTTGTCAAAATGTCAACCTTTTCTGCAGTCCGTCTTGAGTTTACACCCATCTTTTCTTTGACTTCATCACACTGTAGGACCTTCAGCCTCTCTCTCTGACCTTTGACCTGCCAGTCAGCCTGGTACCCCAGGCTCTGCCAGATGCAGGCTCCCCACTCATCCAACAGGTGGCGCAGACTTTGGGGGTCAGTGTGGGTTTCAGGGCTGTGCTGCCACTGCCTCAAGCCCAGACAGCCTTTTACGGAAGCTCCTGCACGGTTTGGGGACTGCAAGGCAACGCAGCTGCTGTCAAGGTTACTTTCACCTAGACCGCTCAAATATTTTACAAATCTTGTGTCTGTCCATATTGTAATTTTGGCGTACATGTATTGTCGCCTGACAGAAGGCGACGTGCATCCTGATGGAGCTCCTGCTTGGGTCAGAGGCCTCAGGGGGGATCGTGAGCAGCCAGCTGGATGTCACTGCTCAGCAGCATCTCTTCCTGCTGGGACAAAATGGTGCAAACTTTCTAAGTGTTATGCACAAGACCCAGACCCAGATCATCCTACCAGACCTTAGTGCCCCTCAGAGTCCCCCCTCATTGCTCATTCAGGGCAGCCCTGACGGAGTGTGTCTCGCTCGGCAACAGCTCATGGTACACACGCTTTTTGTTGTTTCGGTCGCACGTTGCTTCTGATACTGCCACCAGAAAAGTCGCAGCTGTTTTTGTGTTTCGCTTTTTTTCTATCTGTTACATGCGCACTCATGAAGGATTGCCTGCCAGTGTGTTTGATGTTTGACATTCGGGAAGATGGGGAGGGAGGCCCTTCCAAAGTGGCTCAGATGATCCAAAACCTCGGAGTCTTCATTAGCGTCAAGCCCAAAGCGAAACAGACAGGCAAGGTGAGTGACATCCAAATAAATATGACACCATTACAAATAATAAAATGAAATAATTCAGTTTTTATTTTCTTAGCTCTCAGCTCCATCTGTTTAAATCTTAATTCAGTCTAGGACAAGACTGTTATACTGTGCTCATTTCAAAGAGATATTTATTTGAAATTTATTTCTTTATTTTTTTTATTTTTTGAAAAATCCCATCTGTTTAAATTCAGGTGTAAATTAATTCACCGCATTAAATCCATCTGCTGCAGCGGGCAGAATACTGATGAGGGAAAAATCTGTGTTGATGTATATTTATCAGTCGGTGGTGGTGAAGGGTCTGGAAAGGAACATCTCCTGCATTTATGAAGCCCGCCGTCTGCTCCTAGGACTCGATTCCTCTGAGACTGCGAAGATAACTACAGTGAACCCTGACCTCATGTCACCTGGTGGCAGACTGGCAAACTACTGGCTCGACATGTTGCTGCAGCAGCTTGCTCTCTCTGAACAGGGTATGTTTATGTGAATATGAGTGGATGTCCAGCCATCTGAACTTAGCTTCAGCTGTAAATGATTATAACTTCAGAAACCAGTGGGTTACTCACAGGCACAAAACAGGAAAAAAAAAAAAAAAAAAAAAAAAGTGGTGCCTTGAAGAAGTTTCTTATTGCTTATTTGCGTCCCATTTTACTATTGGCTTGTAAAAAGCAGTGGAAGAAAATATTGAAGTTCACCACAGGTGATTAATAATACTGATTCCAAAATTTAAATTGGAGCTTCAGATTAGCTCTAATTTATAGGGCAGTTTTGCAATTTTTAAGGAATTTTGACGGCATTTTGGTCATTTGGTGTTTCTGGTTGTGGGTGAGTTGGTGGGAGGTTACAAACTGGCTTTGCCAGGTCATCGTTCATGCAAAAACCACCACTGTTCAATCAAATAAGGTCTGCTGCAGAGCTAACTTATGTGACAGAAACAAAATAAAACAACATAAGGAATAAGACACAGATTTAATAAAGAACTGGGACAACCAGTGAAAATGTGAATGACATAGCTGTGTTATCTTGACTTCAAAAACTTGGGTGAAAATGTTGAACAGTATGGATGCATAAATGGATACTGCGATTTGACTACTGTGGACTAATTACAATAACTAAGTTTGATTTAATGACTAAATGAATCTCATTCGGAGAGAAAACATTCTTTCCCAGGAAGTCTGAGGCTGAGTTAATTGAAGTTTTGCACCTGCAAACGTGTCCATCTAGAACAGAAATCCCTCACTAAGGAGTTCTGTGTGCACTGGCACAGCTTGGCCACTCTGAAATAATGCACTATGCATGTTTCTCACCTTCCTGATCAGGCTCTGCACCTGTTCAAACCACAGAGGTGCTGACTGGAACGAAATCCCACCTGTCAGCACCACCAGGCCTCACTTCTCCAACAGACGAGGGCAAGACAGGGCCGAAGGGAACAGAGAGTCGGCAACTGGAAAAGGTGAGTCGCTATTTGTGTTAAAAAAAGACTTCAAGGGTGAAAACTGACCGAAAGGTCTCTACAGAATAAAAAACATATTCTTAACCTTTCCTGTAGATCCTTGAAAGTGAGAATCAGTCTGACCAATCCGAGGAGGAGAGCATTGAGGTTGTGAGGATGTCACCATCTGAGGTGCGCAAAGCAGGAAACAACAACAACATCAGCAGGGTGGGTGTGAATGGTAGGAGGGGGAGTCTCCAAGGTCCAGAAATCAGCAAAACACACAGCCAGGGCAGACGGCACTCCACAGGGCAGGCGCTGACATACAGGTGAGCCCTCAGCAGCAGCACACCAGCATCTATTTCATTTATCCTCAGTGTTTTCATAACCAAGATTTAAAAAGTGGAAATCTAATTAGTATTTTAAAAAAAGTCATAAATGATAGATTATCTGGTCAACCTTGTGAAAATCAAGATGTTTCCAGATGGACGATGACTCATCACTGAAAGGTTTTATTTTACCAAGTGCAGCATGATTAGCATAGGCACACATATTGTAGGTCTGCTTTTCTTCAGCACAGTGGGGATCTGAATGTTTTGGATGGTAGATGGAGGAAAATACTGAACAGTACAGGTGGGAAAGGTTTACTTTATAGCTGGACCTTGACCCTTGACATCCATCTAGATGATTTGTGAAGGCCAAATAGTTTGCCTTCACTAGATTTCCTTTAGGGATTCCAGAGTGAAGGTTGGAAAAAAAACAAAAAAAAACAGTCCAACACTTGAAATTTTTATTTGCAAAAAAACAAAAAACAAACAAAAAAAAAACCTTGTATCATCTTCCTTCCACTTCACAACTTTGTATTGGTCAATCACAAAGAGTCCCAGTCAGTTCCTTTCAGGTTCCATACCACTTGAACCTCTTGACAAAGCAGTATGAATGCCTGTGCAATACACACAAATGATCAACCATCAGATGTTCCATGAATTTTCACTCATGTCTGTGCATGTGTGTGTGTGTGCGCATGTGCGTGTGTCCTGAACGTGTCAGGTTGGTGAACGCAGAGACAGAGCGAGGGTGGAGTGAGCGAAGGAACAGCCTGAGGAGAGATGCTCCTCGGGCTCCAAATGTTCACGCTGACTCATCTAAGGCTGGGGTGAGGAAAAGCAGAAACTGCAGCCTTTTTTCAACATCAACAAGTCATGAGTAACACTCTGTGGACCAACAATCAAATCCCCCTTAGCCCTGTGGCACAGAAGATGAAAGAGAAGAGACTTCTTATGCCTACAGACGTTGATGAGATAAACTGAAAAAAGCAGGAACACGCTGCTATGCCGTTTGTTGGTCTTCACATTCTTGATCAGCTTGGAATTTGATTTGAGAATTGATTTTCGTGTTTGTTTCCTTCCACTCCTGTTTGTAATCTCTCTCAAATGTTACAGTGCAGTAAGCTAACAAGTGTACTGCCACAGCAGCAGGAAGTTTCATGCCAGTGCTTATTTCTCCAGCAAATTAGGTTCCTGCTGTCTATCCTCAGCAAGCAAAGAGGAAAAATCAATTTCATGGATTATTTACCTATTTTATTTGCCGTTTGTGCTTTGTAGGATTATGACTATGAGAAGAAGAAACTGATGGCAACAAGAGGTTTGTGCTTTCAAACTATTTTTACTTTGATTTTGCAGAAATATTTTTGCAGCTAGACAGTTTTAATATTTGGCGTACAGTTAAAAAGATTGTGCCGGCGACATATAAGTGAGAAGGAACTTTTGAGATCTAAAAATAAGGCAAAATTATTTGGAAATTCAGCAGTTCATATTAGCGATGAGCACAATTAGTGTAGAATGTTTTGCAGTTTGATGGAAGAGTTACAATTAAAAGATATCAACAGCAGAAGACTTGTCCATCCAGCCATATGTGAGCCAGAAAACGGTACCACACACTATGAATGAACACATAAACAAGGCCTCAATGAGTAAGCTAATGCTAGCTCCAAGTCATTAAATGTATTTGGATCTTGTGTTCCCCAAGACAAAAATGCCAAAAACAATGGCAAACTGTTTATGTGTTAAAACTATTCAAAACATTCAGTATGATAAATGTCCTCAATGAGCTAAAAGCTAGCACACAGTAGCAGAAAACACCATACTGCTATCAAAACAATGGCTAAGACATCATCACAACACTCAATAAATTTATGTCTAAAATAAAATGTGTTATTTGTAGCTCACCACTTAGCTGTGTCTGTCATTTCCATAGACAGAATTGGCCTCTCAATCAGATTAAAGTCTTTCAAGAAATTCGTTTTGGTACTGGCTAGTTGCTGAAACACTCATCCATGAAAGGGCTTCGTGCAAACAAAGAGGGCTTTTCCATCTAATGTGGGTACAACTCTAAGAAAAATAAAATTTAACCAGGCATTTTGAAGAGGTTCTGATGTTGGGGAGCACTAAATTACACTTGTCTGCACTCCTGAGACTCCAAGTGCACAACAAAATATATTTAACGGCTAAATGTGTGGATTTTGTGATATGCCCTCTATAATATAAACTTGTTTCATCGTATGGTTTGATGCACAAATATTGTTCTGTGCATTGTTTTGAATTATATATTATGATTAGGGAAGAAAACAGTATTTATTTAGTTCATTTCAGAACGTAATGGAAGTAACATACCGATATTCTAAGCAGAGGGAGTGATTTCATAGAGGAAGTTCATTTCAGAGTTGCTTACTGCCAGGACAACTGATATAGAGGACCTGTTTATAGGCTGCAGTGCCAGAGTTATAATAGAGAGGTATTGGCACTCCTGCTTAATTCACACGAGCTGGATACACAACACAGACACCACACACATGGACCCAATCATGCTAGCATATACACACATCCATATATACCAGTAAGGAGATGCATTGCCCCATCCGTCATGCTGAAGGAGAGATCCAGACGCGATCTGCAGCCAAATGGTACCAATTCCCTCTGTGTTGTTTTATGGGAATATGAATTAGCAGTTTGAATGGGCCATCTGCCTCACAGTCATTAGGAACATCCATGCTGGTGTATGAATGGGGCATTTAGTCACACTGATGCGAGTGTGCACATACAAATACTGTTCCAACGGTTATAATCATGTTCATCTTTCACTTTGTGTGAAGTGATGATGCAATTTCTGAACCAGATTCACATGTGGAAGAAACCCACTGTTTGTCACAGGCAATTTTGGCAGAAACTAAAAGGGCTGAATTTAGTTAATTTTGAAAAGAATATATTTTTTCATAGTAAATATGTATATTTATAATATTAATTAGTATTATTTCTCTACAGCAGCAGTTTTCTTCAAATGTTGCATTCAATTCTCCTATTAACATTGCAATATTTTAAATTCATCATACGATAAGCTACATCTGGAGACAAGCAGTAAATTAGCATAGGTCTGCTTTGTTTCGTCTTTGACTTAGTGGCCTTAATTTTCCTTCCTGCATTTTGTGTTGTGTTGGGTTAACAGCCATGCAGAGGAAACCTGTGGTCACGGAGGTTCGGACACCCACAGACACCTGGAGTGGGCTCGGATTTTCCAAGTCTATGCCAGCTGAAGCTATCAAGGACCTCCGTAGCATCAGCCGACGCAGCTACAAATCTTACCTGAGTCCTAACACCAATCAGCAGCAGGTGCAAAAAGAGATAGAAGCTAACTTTATATGAATGCAAATATATCATTAAAAAGATATACTGGCAAATGCTTATATTTGTGGTAATGCTGGTCAATAATGGATCTTAATTTTAGACCTTATCAACCAAGTTCCCACAAGTCCGTATCATAATACTACTATAAGATCTGTAAGGCTGTATCATAATTCTTCCAGAGAAGGACTAATGAATGGCAAATCCATATCTTAATACAGGCACTACAGCAAAAACAAAACATAAAAATATCACCAAATGTTGTATGTACAGTAGTCATGACAGTTTAGCTCATCATTCAGCTTTTCTACTCTGAAAGAGCAGTATGTTATGCTTCACACTAACTGGCTGCTTTCTTAGTGCCTGTATGTTAATTTCCATCCATATAGTCCATGCAAAAATACAAATCCAGCATGAAAAGCATTTTTTTTTATGGCTGTTTAATAAAAAGTGAAGTTTATATCACTTAAAGTTAAGTAACACAGATAAAACCAGCTTGGTGTACTATCAGGAAATGTTGCTGATTTAGTTACTGTTTTTTGCCTGTGCGGTAACACTTTATTTGAAGGGGCGGGGGGATGAATAAGGCTGTCATGACACTTTCATAAACATGACATAACACCTGTCATGAACATGAATAAGTCTTCATGAATGAAGAAATCATTACTGATATAAATTTGTTATAAAAGTATTACTGATTGCACTTTAAAAATTAGGTAACTTTATGTTATTAAAGGTAAAGTTTAAACAGTAATGATTTATTGGTTAATGTCAAGTTGTCATAACAAAGACATTTTGAATAATGTCAACTTTGTATTAAACGCTATATAATTTATCGAATGACGCTTTATGACAGTCATAAATATTCATGAAGGCTTATTGATGTTCCTGACATGTGTTATGTCATGTTTATGAAAGTGTCATGACAGTCTTATTCACCCCCCTTCAAGTAAAGTGTTACCGCCTGTGCTCCAGAGGTAGTTTTCTTTGCTAGTTTCACTCCACTGCAGCCTCCATTGTTGCCATCGCCCTGTAACAGTGTGAAGCATTTATCTCTCAGCGTGAGTAAGCTCTGCCAGTTTGGATGCTCAATTACGTGGAATCTGATATCATCACAGCCAGCTCAGCATTTTATTTCCAACCTGTTTACCTGACTTGTTTTACCTAATCTTCCTGGGATTGTTTTACGTTACAGATGCCAGCTCTTTATGGGCGCCCAGTTTCTAGCAAGGAGGAGGCATCCTTACTTGAAATAATAACAATGAAGCCTACATACATTTCTAAACTACTAATGAGGACTTTACATATGCTCCTTATGGAAACCAACCAATTGAAATGATCTGTACCAGTTATTTTATATCCCACCAGAATTACTAAGGAACATTAAACATTAGTTGGCACTTATTTCTATATGTGAATCAAATGTGTGCAATAAATCTGTTTTTAAAGTTAATCATAGTTGTATGTTATTTTTTAAAATAAAGCAAGAAAAAAAATAAACAGGATTATACAATTTTTCAAAATGATTAAAACATTGGATTGGATGCAGCCTTTTGATTGAGTTGAACATTGAACTTGTTCGGTAACATTTTCTGTGACAGGCCAGCCAATGAGAGCTGACTGCTTTTAAACTGGATCCGTTGCCATTTTTGAAAATTCTGTCTGGTTTGTGAAAATTCACCACCATTTGATCTGTAAATTGAAAACAAAAAGGGCAGAAACAGGAGGCACGTCCCGTTAATGTCAATGTTTCTTTTCATAGTCTTGGGCTACCGAGAAGGGGAAAATGTGCCTTGGTAGCGACTCTGAGAACTGGAGGGACAGACGCGGATCCGCGTCCCAGATCGTCTCCTCGTCTTCCCCCTCTTCCTCGTCTCCATCCTCCCCCTCCACGCCTCCACCTGGCTTCCCTTCCTTTTCTGTGTTTTCATCCTCACTCAACAGATGCAGAAGTGACAAGTCATGTAAGTTACACTTGCTTTTAAAGTTCAGGCAAATTCTGCTGGCTCTTAAACTCCACTTTTGACATCTAGGCGAAAACTCTGCTGGCGGATGTTTCTTCGAAGGCGCATACTCTGCGAGGAGGGAGTCAACCTGCAGTCAGCGAAGCCCCTCCCCCCTCGTGACGGATGACTTACCTGAGCTGCTCAGCGAACTTGGGCTAATCAAATACATCGACCTGTTTGAACAACAGGAGGTAAGGCACATGCAGAGAGTTACAACGAGAATCGCATTTCACACTGAGCTCATTAGCACTTACAACACAGCTCGCTGGTCGAGAGGTTCTGCAGAGAGTGACAGAGACGCGCACACTCATTATTGACCTCTGGCTTAAACCTTATGAATTTTCAACGACCATCATGATCTAAGCTTCTGTTATTCACACAGATTGACTACCAGACATTTCTCACGCTGTCTGATGAGGACCTGAAAGAAATAGGGATCTCCACTTTTGGAGCCAGACGTAAGATGATGTTAGCTATCTCAGGTAGGGAACTGCTGGAGCTGGCAGTTAACAGATGCTTCTCTTTGGTTCATTTTTGAGAAAGTTTTGTTTCCTCTCCCAGATCTGAACAAGAGCAAAACGAGTCTGTCGGACGCACAACCAGTGAAGCCCGGCTACCTGGAAGGCGGCGCGAGTGGTAGACTTCCACGCATCTTGGATCTGGATGTTGCAGTTCACAGTAACCGCTGGTGAGAGGAAGCGCCGAGTGGATCTGAGCTTTTAAATACATCGCAATGTAGCCAGAGGAAAAAATGTCCTCACTGCTGTTCATTTACAAGAAACTGAGAAGCGAGACACATCCTGTACACATTTACATCCAGTGTAAACATATATGTCAAGAACAATATTCCAAAGCTTCAAAAGCAGGGACTTCACAAAAGCCTTTTGTATGTTTGGGGTGTTATTTTTACCCATTTTTTGTGTGCGGCTGCAAATTGATATTTCCAAAAGGAAATTATGTTAGTGATTAGGAAAATCCTTGAGTTAAAGCTTATGAGTCAATGCAATGCATGTTTTACTGAAGCATATCCATACAAAAAAACTATTGCATATTAAAGGCAAAGTTTAGCTTCATTTATTTGTTTGGCATTCATGTTAAATAATGAGCGTTTTGAGGGGGCTTAGAAGTGAAAGCATGCCACTAGAGGGCAGTGGTGTCCCGCTGTCTTAATGTTTGTGCTGTATGAAAAATTATGGATTTGTTTTTTCACATTGGTATCAGCTTTACAATCCCAGGTGGATAAGGTGTTAATTTTAAAATGTACTTCGGCAACAATGAGAACAAAAACAGGCGGGAAAAAAAACAAACAAAAAAAATCTGAAACCTCAGTTACTCCAAGTTCAGCTGATTTAATTTTAATTTATCATTAGTTATTTATCAACATACTACTGGACCCACGTTTGCTCTTATAAAACTTGTGTAATTTGCAAATTTTATTACTTTTTCTTGGATTTTTATGGACCCTCTGCTTGCAGGCACAAGGAGGTCTTGGCCTGCTCGGATGCTTCACAGGCTGGCTGGTTCAGTGGCAGCCAAGCATGAAACACAGAGAGAGAGAGAGAGAGTGACAGGAAGTGTTGGGCTGTGACAGATTAGGTAGAGATGATCCCTACTTATTACAATGTCTCTGCCAATTACATAGGCAGGCTTTAAAGCACCGATCCACAAATCTGGTCCTTGGGCTCTAGAGAACTGCTGGATTTTTATCCTGCCGGATAGTTAATTGCGTTCCCCTGAGGTCACAGGTCTAAATCAGTCTGTGATCGCACAGCTAGAATGAAAACTACCAAGGGGAAAAAAATGAGCAGTGCTTTGAACCCCAACAAGTGAGCCACTTGGACATTTCACTTGAGAAGTGGCAATCTGGGAACGTGACAAGGCTGCATGGTGGAAATGCAAAGCATCGCCCCTGAGCAGAAGAGTCGCAGCTTCTCTTCGGTTTTACTCAGGTCAGGTTTGTTACTCAAAAAAAAGAACATATTTCATGTTTTTTTTAGGTTATGTGATCTTTCCAGACATTTTTTTTTCCTTTGGTAGGAGAAGGTTACATAACATAAATTTTCACACAGCCTAAATGTGCCATAACTTTCACACATTTTTGTCTACATAAAGTTTTCTTAAAGGGTCTAAAAGTTTGAAACACACTGAACTATTATTTTACACACAACAATGTGTTCTGCATAATATATAAAAAAAGAATATTATAAATGATACGTCTAATAAAGATGTAGATGCTCATTTGGGTGAAACAATAAAGGATAGATTCCCAAAGGACCCAAATGTAGGACAACTTTGGGTGAGATTCATTAAACTGAAAAGAGTGGACTTCTCCTTAGCTACCAAAACGGTATTATCTATTCAAAACACTTTCTCTCACCAGGTAATTAGACAAATCTGGTGCATAGTCTCCACTTCAAGGGAAAGAGCAAGAAGTTGAGAGTCAGAGCATACCCCAAAGTTCATGCACTGGTCTTGAGAGAAGTTTTGAGCAGATCGACATCCGTACCATTTAGACGACTGCTTTCAGACGTGAGGAACCGTAATGTTTTAGAGGTCTTAATTTATGCCACAATCTAATGGTAATCAGGAGAAGAAGAAATAGATTTT
This sequence comes from Poecilia latipinna, assembly GCF_001443285.1. Classification (NCBI taxonomy): domain Eukaryota; kingdom Metazoa; phylum Chordata; class Actinopteri; order Cyprinodontiformes; family Poeciliidae; genus Poecilia; species Poecilia latipinna. The sequence goes on along the minus strand of NW_015114200.1, from coordinate 119,231 downwards.
TTTTTAAGGTAAACCTTTGCTTTTTTCATAAAGAAAATCTGTCAGTGTCTGTTGCTTTGTTCTTCCTTTGAGTAAACTTTGTGAGAACCCATCAATGCTTTGAGTGACTGTCATTGTCACTTTAATAGCTGTAAGGAGGATGTAAAAGCTCAAGGCTCATTGATTAACCCCTTAAAGCCATAGAAACCACTGATGTTTGTTATATCTTCTTGGAAATTTCTGAATGACTTGTTGCTTCGTAGCTCAAACAGCTACAAACAAGGGAAATGATGGCTGTAGGTTGGAGATGACCTTTGTGAGAATTGAAGGTATTTATAGCTTCCCTCTCATATGTAAGTGTAGCTGAGTGTTGATGTTCATGGAACAACGTGACTGAAACCGTAGGTCTCGACTTCTTTCTCTTCAAGGGACATATTGCCAACAAAGTTATCACATGAGCTCATATTCAAGCTAAAGACTTCACAATAATTGGTTTTGTTTGTCGTGGCTGAAGGAGGTTGATATCCGATATCCTTTTTTAGGCTTCGACTGAATGCCTGACAACCTTGTTTAGATTTTTAAAAAATGTTACAAATACCTGAATATCAGACAGAAATAATTATACCTGGGTTATAACTGAGCTACAAGCCCATCATGATTAAGTGGAAATGTTTAAAAAAATAATAATTCTAGACTTTGTCCTCCTTAAAGTGCAAATCTACTTAAAAGAACAATAACTAATAAAGGAATTAGACCAACTCCCATTAAAACTAACAGCACTGTCAAAGCATCACCTGTCTCCATAGGTTTTGGGATTGTGTGGAGGATCCACCCAGCATGTGGTGCCATTTGTGGACAATAACGAAGGAGCTAATAGAGAAATGAAACAGAGCAACGAAGCACCCTGAGGATGAAACAAAACCACATATTCCCCTCACTGTGATGAAGATGGAACTCACTCCAGGAAAGTGAGGAGAGCAGGAAGAGAAAATAGAAACTGTAATAAGAGCGTGAGAATGAATGTGTGTGTCAGAGTATGTGTGAGAACAACAGGAGGAATATGAACACTGCGACAGATGTGTTGCCGAAACAAATTAGATACCAAATAATCAAAAAAAGGTGATTGTAGGAGTGTAGAATATGTGAATGTCATCAAATTACTTCTTGCTGTAACAATTTTTTACTGAAACCAATGACTTCAGGATGTAGATTCTAGCAGCTACAGGGTTTTTAATTAAAATGAAATTTTATGTTACAAATGTATGGACAGAAATCTACTTTTAAATGAAAGAAGAATAAAATGCTCGTCTAAAGCAATGTCCTGAAGTAGTGACTTGAGGACATTGCAACTTAAGTTAACAATAAATTTACACAAACAGAAACAAAGATTGCTGCTTTTTGTCATAATTTGAGAAACTAACAAAAATGTAGCTGCAGCACTGGAAAATATGAATACAGCTCGAGATAGTAATCTTTATTTCTGTTCTTGTAATTGTTCACCATCTGTTTATCGATTTTGGACATGATGCAACCATTTATGAAAGTAAATAGTACAGTGACTGTGTTTAGTAGTTTTCAATATGGATAAGTTGTTAATGATGTTAACTAGCTGAAGACCTATTGATTTAATAGAATAAACCTTTATGCAGCCAGGTGGATATTTAAGACCAAGGATTTCCCGACTCAATCAAATTCTAAACCCAAAGTTTTAGCTTTGGGTCCCCAACAAGGTTTTAGGAAATTGTCCCAAACTAAACTCAATCAGTGATACTACTGTTGTTAGACTATTGTCTTTGATAACTTTTGTGACACTCCTTGCAGGACCTATGTGCATGGCTTGCAAAAAAAAAAAAAAAAAAAGTTCTATGAAAAGTCTAAGTGTTGGTGAAAAAACAAATAAATTGGCACATTATCAATATAAAAATGTCAAGTGTCTAAAGAAAATTTTAGTGAGTTTTGTATGTAATCAGTTAAAAGCTATAAGGTCTGAATTTGTCTGCAGCCTCAGCAGCAAAAGTATTAATATTTGGGGAAAAAAGCCTGACTTTAAATCTGGATCTATTTGTGTGGACTCTGAGATTTCCCAGTGGCTTCACAGCGTTTTCTCCGCTTCCTCCCAGAATCTCAAAAATTTTATATTTTTACTTTTTCCATCACATGGTTAGTTTCACTTTTTCCTTCAAGTATATAAGGAGATCAAACCAAACAGCTGACGAGAATCTTAATTGGAAAGTTCTACTAAGTTGATAAACAAACAGCTATATATTCACGAAGTCTGGAGTCACAAGCGGAATAGGTAAGGTCACTGAGTTGATGCACCCTTTGTGCATCGACTATGTGAAGCAAATTACTAATTCAGTCTGGCAGTGTCTGCCGAGGACTGCTGACTCAGCCTTTCCGTGCCAAAAGATTCAGTTGTCCTTTTAGCCTCCGATTGTTGGTATGATGTTTTCTTCAAAGTGCTGAGCATGGCGTTTTCGGTGCAGCGAGGTCAGCTGTCCCATTAGCCAATGACATTACAAAAACACTCATTAAGCCTCCATGTTCTTTTTGGTCGCTGCCGACTTTGTCATTCTCCTCTGTCAAAGAGGCGCGTGATAAGAGTGTTTTATTTCGCTACCATTTATCTCTGGCTCTAAAAGGGGGATGCTGCTTTCTCAAGGCTAGAAAAGGTCAGAGCTGATAGAGGGCTTTGATTGTTCGACTGCAGAGAAATCCAGGCATTAGAAAAAGGAAAAGGGACAAGAAAGGGGGAATTTGTGTGAATGTTTTTGTGGTTTTAAAGTGAGCCGGGGGACGTGTTTTTAATTCGTGATTTTCTCATGACTTTGGACATAGCATACGAGCCAAGATGTTGAAAAGAAGAGACATGTGGACATTGACACGTTAGGTTCAAAAGACACTCAAGGTGTCACTTTACTTAAATTTTAAAATAAATAAAAATTTACGCAGTTGATTTCAATTCACTGAACATATCCAATGTTGGGAGGCAGAGCGGACTCTTGTCTCCGCTGGATGTCATATGTCCTCCCAGCTCAGGAGCAGCTACCTCATCCAGTGTCCATGCACAGTCAAAAGGCCTCAGCAGACCTACGGACCACTTAGCAAAATACGGGCCGGCCGAGGCATGCAGATTTGCACTCCTCGCCCGCTATCTCTCTGCAATACAATTTTCTACCTCCTGAGATTGGGAGAAGAACTGAAAGGACACTAGACAGCATCAACATAGCAACAGCAACATATTGTAGCAGCCAAAATAGGCATCACTTTCAGTTTGAGATGCATAGAGCTGGACCTGGCCAGGTAAATCTCTCTTTTACAGGTACAAGATGAGAAACATGCAACAACAACAACAATACATCATTAATCTCATTGTTTCCTGGGCTCTCCGAACACAAAAAAAAAAAAAAAAAAAAATTACAATCCTCCAAAAAATTAACAGAGGAGTGGAGCGGGTTGGTACCGGTGGGGCATCTTGGAGCTTTAAACTGTGGCAGCAATTTGCAGAAAACACCGGAGGGAGCCCAGCGGTGGAACACAGAACACAAAAATGAGTTGAGAACAAACAACAGGGAAAAGAATCCACAATCAAGCCTTCCTGGAGGAAACATATTTACATCCAATATATCAGCTAATGTGCCCGGGCTTACAGACTTTCCAGAGACACCGATACTCACATCAATAGGAGAGAAAGAGGATGGGAACAGAGCAAAAGACAAAAAAAAAGTATCTATAGTTGAAGGGTTTACAAATTGGAGGGCTTTTTTTAGGAGGAGTAAAAGCAAGGATGTGGACGGAATTGGGCAAATTTCTAACAGGATCTTGACAGTTTTGTTTAAAACGTTTTAAATTCTGTTTTTTATTTATCTGAGAAATGAGTGGAGTTTGAGGAATAAAAAGTTTGAAAGAGGTTCAGTGAAGAGAAGGATTGGATAAAATGCAGGGATTACAAGAGCAGGTTCAGAGTCAAATGATGGGCCGCTGACAAGGCAGCCAGAGGAGGAGATGTTGGAATGGCTTCAGATCTGTGCTGAGTTAACAGAGTTCTCTGGTCAGCTGATGGCAAAGGTAAAATGACGTAGTGGAGCTACCAGATATAACCAGTTTCATCGTCCTTGTCCTCATCCTCGTCTTCGTCGTCCTCGATAGTTCCGCGGGGGTGGATCCGGCCCCGCCTTTTCTTCTGCCTGCTACGTTCACTGTGTGATGGCTCCTCCTCCTGGTCATCGAGAAGAATGACGGCACCGCCGCTACCAAAGTCCCCTGATGTCTCTGGGTCCTCATCTGTGAAGAGATTCCCAATAAACAAAGACGAGTACAAGTCAAGAACAACTACATGGCAGATTCAAAAAGTAAGTCACATTTTAGTTCTTTATATTTTGCTTAGAAGAAGACCAGAGTTTCTTGTAATATTTTAAAATAGTCTTCATCGATGGTTCCTCAGGCTTACGTAATGTATTTAAACGCTTTTCTTTGGACTGGTTTTTCTTTCATTTTCCACTACTTGGTGAGCTGTAGACTAGCCAGATTTTCTAAAGAATATTTAAAAGTTAAATTATTTCATAAGGGGTGTCATACTTCAAGTATTTATTATATATATTCATGTACTGTACGTACAGTGCTTGGAGACAGAACTCACAACATAACCTTTGATCCTAGGTTGTATCAAAACTTTCTGAGAAACTGAATTTTGTCTTCATTGGCTGTAAACTTAATAAAATTAACAAATACAATGATGTGTATCACTGATACACATCACTTTTCTGGATTAAATTACCTCAATAAATCTACTTTTCCGTGATCTCATTACAAACAGCAGTAGTTCTTCGGAAATCTCCTTGGTTTTGTGGAAAAATAGTTTTATCTTTGTTTGACCTCTGAAGAAAATTGTATCTAAAAATAACTTTTTAGATACAACTGAAGAAATGGGAAGAAATTATTGCATATTTGAAACAGTCTGCTAGCTGAAAAATGATTAAATATCAAACTGGTTATTTCCTAAGATGTGCTATGTGCAGACAAAACTTTGGTTCAATAATTGGGTAGTTAAACTTGTTTTGCCTGAATGATTCAGAAATCAGATTTAAAGAGTATTGAATTAAAAAAAAAACGCTTTAACTAAAAATGGTCCAAAACTGAAATGAATAAGCAGCAGAAATTTAAATTAGAAAGGAGCTTCAGAAAGCCTTGAGAACCACTGATCCAGAGCACATTAAATGTCTGGCTTCTTAGAAGCAAAAAAAAAAAAAAATATATATATATATATATATTAACTGAGAGATGACTGTAGTTTTGCACAGTATGTCATTTCCCACTGATGTTCCAAAATTAGGTTCCTCACAGGTTGGGATGTACAGGCGCACACTCCCATTGTTTCCACCTCATCATTTCTTGTATTTAAGCCAAATGAGTGGAGAGCTGCGAGACTTGCTGTATGCATTGGGGAATGGGAGAACTCCAAAGCTGCAATAGCCTGAAGCCATTCAGGCTGAGTCTGATGAGCTTGTTACACCACAGACAAAAGGAGTTCTGTTGTCTGTGTTTGTCTATGTGTGCATCTGTGTGTGTTCTGTGACTGGATAAACACCTTATCAATATTGGAAGCTGCAATTACTGGCTTAATCTAGGCTGGCATTCGACTGAGCTGTAATGTGTTCTTCTGAGTCCACCGTTTGATTGGTAATCGCTATGTCTGCCTGAATTTTTGCTTGCTAATTCTTCTTTTTTTTTTACACAGTAAAATCACTCTGGAATTGATTTATACCAAAGTGTGTTTTTTTTTTTTAACTGCTTTTTTTGAGTCCCTGCTGCTGGCATGAAAAGTGTGGTTTTAAAATGTAAAAACATTTTCCTATTTATATTTCAGTCTCATTACTCTCCTCCACAAAGTGTGACTCCGTTGCTGTTCCTAAATCACATTTCTAAGACTTTCTTTTTCACATTGCTATCCCCTGTGAGTGACAAATATTTCTATTTGACTTGCAAGATGAAAGTGGGAAAAGATTTAAGAAGTAGATGAAATGGGACATCGCAGAAACTGTGCGAGTGGCTCTAGAGGAACGGCCGATATGACAACTGAAGTCTAGACAGAGGTGAGAAATAAGTACAGAGTGAGAGTCTCGCAGAATAAAGCAGCAAAGCAAACCTACAGTAGCTGCTTTTTATGTATTGTTTGACTTTGAGACACATCACAGTCCATTCTCTATACTAGAAAAAGCACCTGCCTTTCTTTAAATATAAACTCATTCAACTGCTTTCCTCCAGGTCGAACTAAATATTCCCATGCAGCAATAGATCTAAACGAAACAACGTTGTTTCTACATGAGCTTGCTTAGGTGAAAAGTTCCTGCAAGATTATTTTTCGTTTTCCCATCCGTACAAACTCTGCAATCTCAGTCAACTTAAACCTTAACTTGTAAAGGGGAATATTACATTTTTAATAGCAGCAAAAATCTAATATCTACTGTGGATCTCGAAACTTCATACATCCCAAGTCCATTACCAGAAGACACCAGTACCACCTGCCTGCCTCAGAGCGACGTTTCAAATTGAACAGCTTCTTGTGCCTTTTTTTCCATTCCTATTTTCCAATCTGTACATTTGCGGAGATCCAGCCAGGTTTGTGTTAGGTGTGGTAACCCAGCTCCAATTAAAGTAAATGCCTTCACTTCCTGTTCTGTCGTGGCAGTTTTGGTGCTAAAATCTAACAGAACAAAATTAGAAGAGCTTCATTTTTCCAGACTTAGTTTTAGATACTAGAGCTCAGAATTACATCATACAATTATTCTGTTTAGGTTTAATTAGATGTTTAGATAAAGTGTCAGTTTGTGTTGATTAATAAGAAAGAGAAACATACAGGAATGACGCGTCTTATGTAACAACACTCTCCTGGAAATTTGGAATAATTTCAGAAAACCTTGTGTTGATTTTTGATAGCTTTTCGAGGCATATTGGTATCTAACCATTATTATAGTTCAAAGTTGTAATGCAAAAGGAGATGGACAGACGGATCTTGTGTTTCCACCTGAATCTGACCATCAACACAGAAACAAACAGAGATTGAGTCAGGAAGACCTCTAATCATGCAGTCATTCTGCTTCAGAAAGATTAATAGTGTGCATATGTTGGTGTAATACATAGTTTATTAGTAATGGTTTTACCGCAGTTAGGGTTGCCCTGTTTTCTGGACCCAGCGATCTCGTTGCCATATTTGTCCACACACCAACACTGGCCGGTGCTGCCATGACACTGGGTTGGTTTATAGTATCCCTCCTCAGTGCAGCGAGGAATGTAGGAGCCTATAAGCATTTAAAAAGGAAGAAAACAAGAAAAGGTTAAAAAAAAAAACAACAACCAAAAAACCCAGAAGGCAAATTCAAAAGAAAATAAAGTTAAGGAAGGAAAAGAGAAAAGATTAAGAACATTAAGTTTGTGAGGATGGAACATGCTGTATAATTTGATTGCTGCTAGGGGAGAGGGTACTGCGTTTTCGTCTGGAAGTAGGAACTAAAGTTCTTGTGTATTCACAGGGGGAGTTTAACAATCAATTACTCCTGTGAAGGTTGCAGGACAACAACCATACATCCTGCTTAAGTGGACACAGTCACTCTCAATAACACAGACACAAAGACGCATCCACACTCACTCTTTCGCAATCACACACCGGTTCTCTGTTACCTTCATTTGACCGAGTCGCTGCTTATTTTTTCCAAGTCCTTTCACTGTGAGCAAGAACAATATAAAAATCTACCCAATTCTAACAGTGGCATTTAAACAAAAATGCTTGCTGACATGCTTTTAAAATCCATCAGTGATTTTTTTTTTTATTTAAAAGATAGGAATATGTTTTTTGTTCAAGTGCATATGTGTGTGTTTTAATGAAGGACATCAAAAGTTGGATGATGGCTATCATTTTTTTTTTGACACTGACCTATGAGGCTCTTTCTTCGGCTCTGATTCTGGATCCTGCTTTTTTCAGTCTGACAAGGAAGTCCTGCAGTGAGAGAGGATGCAAGATGGCTTCATTAAACCAATTCACAACAAAACTGAAAACAGATCATCAGATGCAACGCACCTTCTTTGTCACTCCTTTTATTTTGTTTCTATTATCATCCCAAACTTCCTCTTCCCTATCCTGCTACTTTAGTCAAACTCAGTGGCAGAGACAGAAACTTTTAATAAGGGTGGCCAGGCTGGAACTGTTGCTTTATTAAAAGACATAAAACAAGATGTATAGTGTAATTTTTTTTTCTGAGGACAACATTCTGCCTAGGAACTAGTCTTAACGCCTTTAGCTGAAATATCTCCAGTGACACTCTTATGTTCTGCTTTAGGTCTAAATTGTCACAGATGCTTCCACAGTTTCCCAATCCTCATATACACTTTCCTGTGCTCATCAGTTCCTGGGGGATGGTATGATGATGGCCAGGTCACTTCAAGCTCTCCGTTTCACTGCTGGTTTGAGGTTATTTTTCTGGAGTGCTTCATTTGGTTTATTGCAAACACATCCTCTGGTTCTGGTGTCCAAATGCTTCTATTCTACATTGATCTTTCCAAACTAAAAAAAAAAAAAAGCACTACCTTTGTCTCCGTTTGATCTGGCAAAACTTTATTCTGCTCTTTGTGTTTTTCTTGGAAAAGTTTTCTCCTGGCATAAATCTCATAAAGGTTGTACGTGTTCAGTCTGTTTCTAATTGCTTAGTTATGCTTTTTTTATATATATATAACAGCAGCAAGAGCTTGAATAAATGTGGAGGTGTTCTCATTTATTCCTCACCAGGTTTTTCATTTCTACAAGGAAACTACAGATTATGAGGAAACATTGTGGTGCAGATGTGACACTTAGTGAAGTGGCGTTGTGTTTGAAATGACCAGGAAAAGGGCAAGAAAATCGATATAATGAAATTATTTTTCTATTTACAAAAAAATTAAGGCTGCAAAAGCATCACAATTTCCTTCACTTTATAATGAGGTTTTCCAAGTAGGAAGCAATATATCAACATTTGAACATTCTGGTTTGAAACTAGTCTGACTGGTGGAAGGTTTTTTTTTTGTTTGTTTTGTTTTTAATTCACTCTTCAGAGCAGTTTCACTTTGATTCCTTTATGTGTGTGAGCTTTTCAAGTCAACATATTATCGCTCCCCTCATTTACCTTCAGGCTTCTGGAAACAGTAGCACCACTCGTTGTTGGACAGCTTGCCATCCTTAAATGAGTCGCAGGAGTTGAACAGAGGCTTCATGCACAGCTCATACTTGTCTAAATAGATGGCATTCAGCTCCGACTGGTCCAGCAGCAGGTCAAAGTTCATGTCGAGCTTGTTGAACATCCAGCCCAGTGAGTCCTTACAAATGGGTAATATGCTGGTGTCAAAATCTGGAGGAGGAAGAGGAAACAAAAGAATTAACTATCGGCAGTACTAAACCATGTCTGGATCATTTCTTTTTACAAGCAGCAAAGCCGAAAGCGAGCGTTGACAGTGACGGGGCTGAGATGTGTTAAGACATGCTGACATAAGAGGGAACACAGCAGGGTCACTGTCAGCATCAACATCATCTCTGGCGTGTTGAAGGGGCCTCCATGTGCGTGCGTGCGTGCGTGCGTGTGTGTGTGTGTGTGCTTGTCAGAAATAGGTGATGCATTTAGGCACAAAGAGAGAGAGAAAAAAAAATATCACAGAGGGGAAGGAAAGCGCTCACGTCCAGCGGTGGAGTCAAAACTGTCAGAGGATTTGAGGTCTCTGTTGGCGTCGAGGTGTAGGACTCCAAACCAGTCCTTCAGTCTGGCAGCCAGACTGTGGAGCTCTGCGTCTGAGCAGCCTGCACACAAAACGACATAAAAGCACCAAATAATGAGAAGGAATGCAGTCACTCTTGCTGCTGCTATCACTGCAGAAAATAACTTATCGTTACTCACTACTTATCAGAAATTCACTTTATGAATGTTTTCCTTCTTTTGTTTATTCTCCCCGAGCAAACACAGAGGGCTGATAACACACACTAAGCTTCTGCTATCTCCCGACTGTTAGACACACAAATTCGGCAGCTATTTTGTTGTTTGCTTGTCTGCATTTATTTCCACCCATTTGGAGTTGAACCCCCCTGATCAAATAAATGATTTCACGGGAAACCCAGTTGAACACAGACATAACACTGATTTATTTGAAATTCGTTTCCTCTCGGCTCAAAAACCCCCAAAACAAAACAAAAAACAAATGGCAATCTTTCAGTGGCGGTTGCATTTCTGTAGATAAATGCGTGTCTGTACATTTATCCTAGATCTCACTTCTCCGTGCAACCGAAAAGAAAGCTGCGGCAGCAGGGCCATGCATGTTGATGTTTCTGTTCATCATTCTACCCACACGGAGCGCCAGCAGAACCATGTATTTAATGACATCTCTGATAACAAAATATAAACAAACAAACAAAAAAAAAAACCTCTGGTTGTTTCAGTTAGACTGACAACGTCTGCCTACAAATCAAGTAGAGTCTGCCTTGTTTTTCCTCCTCTGTCTTCTTTCTCCTTATCCTGCGTGTGATTGACAGATTTTTTTTCGCCTCGTTCTTTTTTCTTTTCAGAGCTTGATAGATGAGTCCAAAGGGCAGACTCATTCTCCAGCTGGAACAGAGCCTGCCAGTCTAATCTCTGAAAGTTTGTCATGCAGTACAGTGCAAAGGGGAAAGAAGGGTCGGGATCTGAGTTTTCTATGAAAACGCTTGATACACACTGAAGGTTTATTTTCATATGGATGGCTTTTGTCACTTGTTTTACAATTCAGAACATCTGTACTCGTCCCACACGAGTCGATACTTTCTTTCTTTCTTTCTTTTTATGCTGCACTTACAGCTGCAAGTTTTTTGTGGTGTGACTCTTCTTTTATTCACAATTAGCGATTAAAGGTTTTGACCATTGTCTTTGCAAACAAGCTTAATGCAAATCCAATCTGGTCCTCTTTTAACTTTCTATAAAAAAAAAGGAAATAAAACCGCATGCATCTTTTCCTCCTACTTAACAGTCACACTTTCCCTTGTATTGGTCTATCAACTAAATCTCCAATAACATGCATTAATGTTTATGGTTGAAATGTTATAATGTGGAATATTGTTAGAAAAAGTTTAGATGTATGAACACTTTTTTTGCGAGACACCCTACATATGAGGTTCATGCATACTGTTGACACACAAAGACCAAAAGAACAGAATCAAAACGTCTTCAGAAGGACATCAAAGATAACAACAGCACACAAACATGCCAAGGAAACATAAAAAAAGTTATACTAAGAACTTTACTCATGTATATGGATTTTCTTTTCCTGTTGGGTCCTACTTCTCGTCTTATTTTTAAGTCGTGCCCTGCATATTCACACACGGAGACACACACTGTATTTCTCAGTAATAGTTTGAGCCTCTGCGCGACAGTCTCCATAAAACAGCGAATGCCCGAGGTAACAGACAGGAGCTGCATCAGAGGACAGATAACATTTATCTCCCAGGCGCTCAGAGTGACATTACCTCTGGAATTACAAGGTGGGCTCTCTGTGCATGTGCAAGTTTGAGTATTATAATCCTTCAAGAACATCCAGATAAAATTTCCTATTTCAGAGCTTATGTCTTTATGTATCAATATATTTACTTCCATTTAAGTTTTTTTTTGTTTGTTTGTTTGTTTTTATCTCCACATCATTACATCAAAACCAGTTTGTATTTCTAGTTCTTCATTTTTTAAGGCCTGCTAAATCCCCTCTGGTGAATGTTCCTATTTTCTTTCCTACTTTTTATTTCATCAGTTCTGCAAATTTCATTTATCACACCTGGTGCGTAACCTTATTTCTTTTTTGGACCTAGAAAAACACTTTGATAATTCTCACTCTTGTGTTTCTCTTACCTTCAATTACTTTGAGAAGTTTATTTCCCACTTCTCTTCAGACATCCCCAACTGATGGGAACTTGAGAGTTTCTTCTTTTTAGTCTTTTGAGTAAATTCTCTTGGACTTCAGACTTTGTTCTCCAAGTGTCTGAATATTTTATTCCGGGAAGGTTTGACACTTCAGTCTGTCTTAGAAATAAGCTTTAAAAGTTCCCCTCCTTTATTTGATGCTAAACATATTTTTCAGTTAAAATCACTAATGCATCAAGAAAAGTTAATACATTTAATACTTCGTACATCTTAATTTTCTAATTTAAAAAATAATACATTTTCTTTTGGCTGCTTTTTTATTTTAATTTAAGCCACTTCTCCAAACCATCAGAAACTTAAGTTTTTCCATCTTGCTTAGCAGTTTTACATTTGTTTTATATTTGATTCAAAGAGATATATAGTATGGAAAATAAGTTCCAATGTTTCAAATGATACCATCACTATGTAATTTGTTAAATTGATATGTTACTTAAAGTTATTCCAAGTGTTTCCTGGTTTTACCCATCACAGGAGGCTTCTTGTGCGATACCTTGGTCATGGTAAACCTTTCCGTAGGACTAAACTGACTGATACAAATAATTTTACATTATTTCTACCATTATTATGATTTCATCTCACAAAGGCATTATCTGAAACATGACTCTGAATCTAATATGGTGCAGAAAAGCATTGATCAGCTATGAACATGGAACATAACAAGCTGAACTACTGTGAATTTCTGATCAGTTCACCATGGCAACCACCAGCAGCACCACCAGCAATGACTGTGCTGCGGTAGATATCCAAAGGTGACGAAACAGTGTTAAAAGATTATACTCAGCTGTAGGAAAACATAAGATTTTCTGATCTCTGTTTGCCTTTGTTGTTCCTATCAGTTTAGTGTTAATCCTCAGAAATCTGCAACAAATTTGAAGGAACCAAAGAAGAAGAAGAAGAAGAAGAATGGAAATCAGGCAGACATCTTTGCTTAAAGCTGCAGTCATTAACGTTTAAAATCAATCTTTAAAATATATGTTGATGACGCTGGTTAAAAGCTCAGGTCCAAAAGTGCTCTCGCTGTTGTTGAAAAACACATTTTGTGTCGTCAACTTTCAAGGCAAGTTGAAGCTGCCAAAGTCGTACTTGAATTATATGAAATGCTTTCTGCATGTATGCAAACACTTCTGTGAACGCAGGTGAAAAGCAGCTGCCTCGTTCAAACAAGACATTTTGTGGGAGTTCCAGCTCTAAATCAGATATAAAACACTCATTTTATAACTTGGACTGATCTTCTATCCTCCTCTCTTATCACCACACATGTGAATGCACTCTCTTTTATGTCTACAAACTGGGATCCATAAGAAATGGAATGGGCTGGAGGGGTTTGCATCTTGCCAATCCATGAAATTCTGGACTATTTTGAGGTGCTGAACCGGTTCCAGTTGCTTTTTTATGCTGATAAACAGGTCAGACTGACAAACTACAGCAGCCAAAATTGCATCATCCCTAGTCGCATCAATCATTTAAATATTAAACTTTGTGGAAGTTTTTTTTTTTTTTATGTTGCAGTTCAGTATCCAGACTCTGTATCTCTACAAATGTGCGCCTGCTTCAAACAACACCATTCAAAACACCATCAAGAGACGAGCCTTGAATTTGTCAGCGGCGTTTTTGTCATGTAACTTTGTAATCAACAAAGTTTGGAATAGAAAAGACAGCGTTGCTCTACTCCAAATAGAAAAAAAGTGGGCGGTAATCACCTTGAGACTTCAGTTGTCTGATAAGATCAAAATGAAAAGTAGCGAGGGAGATCAGATGATAGGACGCAGAGATACAGGATGACACTTCTTAACAAGGTAGCAGAGGGAGAAAGAAAAACGAACTGCAAAAGTCAGGTAGGAGATATGAAGAGGATAGAAGGTCAGATTCATTAAAAAGATACAAGGGTATGTCTGATTTTTTTTTTTTTTTTTTCTGTGCCCGAAGCTATCAACCTCCCAGAGCAATCCCACAGGCAGTGAGTTAAGGTTAGTCCAGATAATGATCAGTAATAGACTCTGTGCTCGGTCTCAGAGACAGGTAGAGATAAATATGATAGGGACAGAGGAAAGGTTGAAGTTTCAACCTTTAAAAGGATCCTGCTTTTCCACCTTTTTCACATCAGTGCACATTGCACGTGTTGGTTAAGGATTCGTGCGACAGCAATTAAGTTCTTATTACAATCTACGAGAATTGTGTAGCATATGTCAGAGGACTGCAGGATATTTAGAAAAGAGACAAGTCTGCTAAAAAGTTCTGTTTTAGCTCTGTTTGGCTTAAGCCTAACTAAACAGCAAAACACAAGAGAAAATGTTTAAAAGTGCAACAAAATCAGTAGTATATAGTTCACAGTTATACCTACTAGCTGATGAACCCACTGTCTCAGTTTCAGCCTCTTTAGCAACATTCATATAAGTTTGAACACGTCGACACTGACAAGAAGCAGACAAACATTTAACCTTCATTCATGGTTAGGAGGTGTTGGGTTCAGTGGTGCCTGGTGATTAAGGCAGACTTCAGAAGAAGCAGCTTACTATCATATTTTACAAGTGAGAAAGCCTTTACTGTGTTTAATGCCTGCTTTTTGCAGAAAATGGCACTTGGCTCAGAACTACCTACATAGATTTAAAAGTAATTTCAGAGCAGTTTGATGCATCAGTGTAAATGGGTGATGCTGCACAACGGCAAGGTAAATTTCTCTGGCCAATGATTGGTGCAACTCCTTTGATCAACATTAGCTGGTAGCTGGAACATGACGAGGGAGACATGTTACCATGTTAAAGAAAGAACCTCCACGATTCCTCTTCCTACTGGATTCAGAGTTGTTAAGTTATCTGTGGTTATGTTTTATTCTCAAAGATAGAAAAAAAAATGCATCGTTGAGGTAGAAAAAAAGAGATAAGAAGCTCCTCCGGTATGATTTTATCCAATGGCTGTTTACAATGCACTGAATTACCATTCATTTTATGTCTGTATTTTAATGATCTGTGGCTTATGCTGCATGAGGGTTGCATTAAAAAGTGTCTCAAACATTTCAATATAAAGTATTCAGTTTCCTACCTTTTATCAAGACCAAAATTTTCTTTCTAAGCTAAATGTTTTGATTCTTGATTTAAAGTCAAGCATCCCAAGGCCTGAAAATGGTCCCCGGGCCACAGTTTGGACATCCCCGGTATGAAGTATCAGTGGCTCGCCATTTTGAGGGGAATAAAAATTGTCACCAGTGTCAACATGTCAAATGTTTGTTTAATTTATTTGTGATTTCTGATGAAATGTTTATTCTCATTAACATTCAGTATCAGTTTTTGATGTGGGCAGTGCAGTTCAGCCCTCAGTGTGGCATGGCATAGGAGATGCAAAAAGCCTGAAGACGAAAATAGAAAGTCATCTGTCTTTTGAACCCCACCGAGTTTTCTACTCAGGATATGTACAGAGAATTAGGAACGGATACCCCCGATTTGTTGGGTAGAGTGTAAGAATATATCTGTACTTCAGCATCATAATCAACGGCTAATGATGCAAATCTGATTTGCAGGATCTAATTCAATTAAATTACAGGGCATGTTTGAGGGAGGCTGGCTTGCATTTGATCAGCTAATTATAAGCCTAACACACTAATGTTGGTCAACGCTGAACGGCAATATTCTACAATAAACAGAGATTCTGCAAAACATAACTTGAAATCTGTCAAATCTTTATTGTGCCAAAAAACATTTCCAAAACCAACGAAGCTCAATGGAATCATATATGGTCTTCTTCTGGGGAGTGTGTGTGCGTGAGTGTGGATCACTCAGGGGAAATCATACACAGAAGAATAGGCTCACCCAGGGCATCATTGACACAAGAACCTACGCTGTTAGTGTGGGATTAGGTTAAATATGTTTTTAGGTTGTGTAATAAGTAAGAGAAAAACAGCTCCTTTAAGCAAAACTAACTCAGAGAGCTTATATTAAATGCTGGGTAAGACTTTAATCTATTCATTAAGAATATTATCAGGGGGGCTGCAGCAATAAGGAAGTCAGCCATCTTCCCTCCATCCCGATTTATTTTTTTGATGTAAAAAAAAAAAGGATCATTCTTGTAATTCATACTTTTAGATAAATGAGCAACATTCCACTATTATTTTTTTTTTCAGGATAATTAAAATATTTCTGCAGTATTTTGTGCTGAGCTTATCAAAACAGCAGAGTTACTCAAGTGTCTCTTATGGGTTTATAATTTGTTGTCGCCTCAGCAACAGCGACTAAAGAACTTCTAGTTTTACAAATAAAACCTTGAGCACTGGATATGAGATAAGTCACAAATGCCTGGTTAGCTTGAAAGTCGACATAATTAATTTCTTTTTTTCATCTTGTGAAAATTAAAGCTTGGAATACAATATGTTCTCAATGGACCTTGAAATTAAAGAAAGGTACTGTTCAAACAATCAATTTCTTGTTTTTTTGTTTTTTTTGTTTTTTTTTACAAAACAAACTGACAATTTTATTGTGCGCTGACAAATAATTAAGATTTAGGTAAAATAAGATTATAAAGAGCAACTTTCAGTGGTATTTACAGTTTTTTGGAAAGTTATGAAAAACACAAGACAGGCTTTTCATTACTTGTGATGAAGTGTTTCAAAAATAATTTTAAGCAAGCAATTAACTGTTATAGCAAGGTCATCATTTATTGTCTTGAATGTAACGTCTCAGCGTCCTGAGCGGGGGCGCATGAAGGGACGGGACGCATCACCACATGCTATCTTTGAGATTCAGAAATAGACGTACAAATGGGCTAACCATGACTGAAATCATTGTGATGGTATCATACTGGTGTGATAGGAACTTCAAGAGAATCATATTTCATTAGATGGTTTTGTTGCTGGAAATTTAGGAGTTTCTTAAATTTCCAATTTTGTAACACGCCATGGCAAAATAATGTCCTGCATTTGTGTAGCTCCCTATTAAGTCCAAGGAACTCCAAAGACTACAATCAGCAATTCACCCATTTATACTCCGTTAGCGATAAGCTGCATTGCAGCCACAGCTGCCCAGGAGCAGACTGGCAGAAGCCAGGCTGATATTTAATTGCTGCCAACATGTCCTCTGAGCAAGAAGGATGAAGTATGAGTGAATGAGACGACCAGAGCGGGAACCGGCAACCTTCCTCCTGATCCACTGTTACACAATAAAAAAAAAAAATAAGAGCACAAAACCAGAACAAGCTGACTTTTTAAGACACACCAAAACTGATCTGCAATGTTTCTTCACACTGCTAAGAGCTCAAAGAAAATGTCTACACAATTGGCATGTGTCGGTAGAGCACAGGAAGTGTGGAGGCAGAAAAGAGGACAGCACAGTCTGTAATCGTGTGTGCTCCCAGTGGGGCTGGGAGGCAGACATAACAGAAAAAAAAAATAAAATAAAATCTAATTTAGTTAGCGGATTTATTCCGTTCAGGCTCCAACAGGTCTCTTTGATTTTTCTTGCGATGCCTTTGCTTCACAGAAGCTGACACAAAATGAAGTATTTGCACTTTAAAAAAACCTCACTGACCATAATCAGCACAGACATGGGACTTTCACCTGCAGAATCTCTGTGTGCCAGCTTGAGTCAGTGTTTTACATGGAAAAGTGTTGATGTTCGCTGTGACAGCAGTGCTGCAGCAGGGGAGATGACAGATCAAATTACATGTCAGTGCCATGGTGACAATTCACTAACCTTTGCTGACAGCCACCAAAAGAAAACAGCTGAAGTGGATTTCAAACACGCACATTCATGATTCATACGTACATTCAGCTTACAAATATGGTGCAATGTTTGACATCCGTCAAAATTCTCAGCTTCAGGCACAATTTGGGTTTTTCCAGTGACAAAATGGAAAGGTTATGCTTTAAATTTGTTTAATTGAAGAATGAATAGCAGCTTGATCAACTAGAAAAGCTCAAAAATAATCTCAAACAAAAGCAACAAGCTGCAAAGTAAAAGAACCACAAACCCGCAGCTAAAGTAAACTCACCACAGAGGTCAAGAAGTAAAAATAACACTTGTTATGAATGGAAACATTCCCAAAGAGGTTTAACAAAACGTTATCTAAAATGATTATGTCTGAAAATGAATGTTCTGCATTGTTAAATCCCTACTACCTGAATTTATTTAAGAAAATGCTGTTTTTCTCTCCTATCAAATGAAATGTCTGTCACATTTATTAGTCCACAGAACAGATATAAATTAAAGTGATTGGTAAATCCTGATGGTTGGATGTTCTTTTTTTAAATGTTGATTTTAAACCAACACCAAAAATAATCAGACAACTAGCTGATATAACTGGAGAGTATATAAAACCCTAACTCTTGAGAAATAGTTACATTTAGTGAATTCAACAGATTTTGCCAATCCTACCTTATTAATGAGTATGTAACTAAACTTGTTCCAGCAACCCCTGCAGCAGCTGCGAATTGCATGATTGAGTACTAATTTCACAGTTCTTCTGTAAACCCAGAGCGGAAGCTGTGTGTGTGAGTTAGTGTGCACCAGTCTTATCAAATTCATTCACTAAAAAGGCTTAATCTGCTCACGCGATGAACACAACATTTGTAGCTATTAAATTCTCAAGAATATTAATAATGTATTCAGTGAAATGTCTGGCCTTGTCAGGAACACTCTATGAATCCAATAAAGTGGTGGGGGGGCACTGGATGTGTTTTAAACACTTTATTTCTTTCCATGTTACGTGTCAAGTATAGCAGAATCAATAATCACATGAATGGGAGACGCAATAAGATTTCAGGGATACAATCCTGTAGCACGTCTGACAAGAGATAGGGTTGTACAGGTTGCCCAGTGAGGGTTGACTCATGGTTGCTAAAACTTATACAAGACCAATTGATTTTACTGATGTAGTGGGTGTAAAATATTGAATAAAATATTGTGCTACATGACTGGCTTTATTTTCAGTCTAACATTTAACTTTATGACATGCAAATTTACAAGTGGATCATCCATGCCGTCTCCAAGTGTATTCTGGGTAAAACTCATCAGTCGTCCACCAACGTCATCAGTCATTTGGCAACAGATGGCAAACTAGGTAGAGCATTTTTACGGACAAAGTTAACATGAGTGGAGCTCCATGGAGCGGCAAAGTGAGAAGGATGGAAAAAAGAGAGCAAAAGAAAAGCCAAAAACTGGACGCATATTTTGTTAGTCATCTTGGAGATGAACAGGACTTTTTAATTGGTAGCGGTTCAGGCCCGCCAAAACTGCAGACACAGCCAGGAAAGCCGGGCTAGTTACAGTTAGCAACTTGAGCTTTATTATTTGGATATAAAGGGCCCGGTCATTAGTCCTGACCCCAGCCCAACGCTGACTTGTTCCGGTAGTGGTTACTACAATCACTCCACTAAACACAAGGCGTCGTTGTGAACTTGTTTTTACACAGTTGGCAGCAAATCTGCGGCAGATTTTAATCAAAATTATTTAAAGGGAAGCCACTGATATTTAGTACAGCCTACTGCGCAATTATTCTAAAGCGCTGCACTTTTCCTTTTGCATATTTTTGCATCATTGTTTTATTTTTGCAGGATGTGAATGTCCAGGAATAAACAGCACTGAACGAAATATGGCAGGCAAGAGGTGTTTGGTTTCAAAAATAGGTTTCTGAATCTAAACGTGCAGGTGGGATATTTGTGACTCTGCTGCAAATGTTCAAATCCAGCTGCGACCTGTGGCCATCAGTAAACCCAGAGGATTGATTGCACATATCACACGACTACAATCATTTAACTGTTTCCATGGGAATGCAGTGTGACGGACACATAGAGAAATTTTTCTTCACTTACTGCTATCCCCATCTGTTTACCATTTTGCCTTGTTGATCTAATGTGAAACTGAAAAATCTCTGCCACCTCCAAGTGTACAAACTTTCGAACCTGCTGTCTGGTAGATAGCTTGAGGACCGTCTGTTCTGAAAAGTGTAGAAAGAGTTAGCAAAAAAATAAATAAATAAAGGATCAGAATTTGAAACATAAAAAAAGAGGATGTAATCAAGGATTTAAGAGGTAAAAAAAAAAGTCTAATCATTCGCTACGATTTATAAATAGACTTTTGTTTCTCCTGACAAAAACACTGTTTACCCCAAGAACCATGATCTCAGTAAACTGAACACATAATTATAGTTTAATCTGAGCAAAGACAGGTGGGAATTAATGTGACAGAAGTCAAGCAGGTAAAGCACTTTTCTCTAACAGCATCAATCCTAGTTCTCTCCATCATTCAGGCTTAAACTGGATGTAAGACAAAGTCAGTACTAGCCCTTAATTAGGAGACAATTTCAGTTTGCATTAAAACGTGTGTGATGAACCTTGGCACCGACATAAACACCCCCTAATCTGAGGCTGATTAGAATAAATCTGCGAGGGAAGGCTGGGACAGACGGACGGACGGACAAACGGATATTTACAACAAATTCAGTAACACCACCTCCCCACCTCGCTGCTCAAGATAAAGGAAGCCTGTAAAAATAACAATCCATCCTTTTCGGCGCTGCTTTCTTTTAGATTGCATTTCTCCACCACAATCCCTCCATCCATCTGCTGAAATCCCATTTTCATGACAAACAATAAGACACACACACTCACTCCATCACCAATTCCTGCAGCTGTCACGTAATGGGGGGGTGGGAGGGGGGCTGTGGGGGCTTGAGATGCGAGAGGAAGAAAATAACACAAGTGAAGGGAAGGATGACAGGGGAGGGGAAAGAAAAGGAAAACACTGAGAATCACCAATGAGTTTGAAGAACCAAAAGGAGCTCCACTGGATGGCGAGTGAGTCACAATGGTGAGGTTTTGGTCCTCAAAGTGGACTTGGGAAAAGATAAATCTTCTATGAATCTTCTTCAGACATCCCTTTGTCTCTTTACCCCCCGATTTCCTACACCATCCTGATTAATCTACATGCTATGTTCAAAGCACTCGTTAACTGCTTAATTGACCTACTTATTTCTCTATCCAGATGAAAGTCGCCCAGGGAGGCTCTGTACTTACCAGCCTTCTCTGTGTTATGTGATGGTCTGCTGAACTCCTGACCAGGTAAGCAAGGGCACTGTCCATCACATTTAACAGAGATCGTCTTCCCAGACAAGCAGCTTTGAAACTCCAATTTGCACTGGAAGGACAACAAAATGGCAAACATTTCTATTAATCCCAGAAGATTAAAGCAACCGTGTTATATAAATACATCTGACTCAGCTACTGAATAAAAATGATGGGAGATTATTGAAAAAAAAAATATATATATATATATATTTTTTTTTCCTGTGGAAAATAATGTCACAGGAAAAATTTATCTTTCCAAGCACTATGTCGGATCGAGGGAACATTCAGTTAGTCTCAGTCCTACAGCACTTTTTAACTACTTATGTGGTAGCTTTTTGTACAATTAACAAAAATAGGGTACATGTAAATAACAATATCAATATTTGGAGCAGGAAGGCTACTTGTGCTTTTAAATGGCAGTATTTGCCATGTCTGTGAACATAGCCGTGATAAACGCATACAAGTTCTTCTAATGCAAATGTAATTGTATTTGCTTCGAAATTTTCAAACTCTAGTCTCGCAAGCGAAACATTACCTCAAACGTATATTTAAAAAAACAAACAAAAAAAAACGAAAAACTGGAAATGGCAAAACCTCGTGATAAATAGTTAATTTATTGAACATTTGCTAAGCAGTTTCTAAACTTTTTAGAATGTGAATATTTAATAATCCATCAGCATGTGAGAAGTTCCAAAAATCAATTTTAAGAAAACAGTCAAGAGAAAATAATAAATACATAAATCTTTGAATGATTAGAATAAAATTCTGACACTGATAGAAAATAAATGCAATAAATTCTGGAGAGCTCTTTTACCAGGGAAAACTATTCACAACTACTCAACATATCTGACTTACAAGATAGCAAACACTTAAACGTCGAACTTTTGGAGTTGTGCTGATTACGGGAAATATTTGCTGCGTCAAGGAAAGTCATTTATCTTCGATGAACAGATGTCTATTAGTCAGCCATGTAGACACACCCGCAGACACAGAGATGCCCAGTGACATTTTATAATTTATTGCAGTACAAATCTAATGCAAAGAAAGAGGGAAAAGATTGAGCACTTCTGAATGTAATTTAACAGTACAAATCTTATTTCAGGTAAGCGGAGGGAAAGAAATTGTTTGGACATGTTGAAGAAAAAAAAAAAATCCAATTACAAGACCATTCCAAAAGGAATAATGAAAAATGAAATGAGTTATGTAAATTCTGTTTGCAAGATGATGACGAGGAGATCTGTAAGTGTGAGACCATGACTGTGCATGAACCTCCATGCGCATATCGCGCCTTGGCGTTATCCTGCGCGCACTCTCATTTCCAATGTTCTAATTTTAGATCCATCTTTTTCCTCCCTGCCACCTCTTTGATATCGCCGCTAATGTTGCTTAATGAAATTTGTTGACAAAGGAGCCGTGCCTTATTCGGCTTCCAACATATTGAATTAGCTATCGGGAGGAGGAGGAGGGAGACTGAGAAGCAGTGAGAAAGTCCTGGAAATGGATGACCTCCTCTAATCACTGTCAGCACACAGACAAGCCCCATGAATCTTTATGTTTGTCTTTCTCCACAGGTTAATGTGGTTTTGATGAAAGAGTATTTTAACACCTAATGTGGTTGGAAAGAAAAAAAAAAAGAGAAAAAGAGAGAAGGAAAAAAAAAATGAAGGGGATAGGAGAAAAGATGATTTAGGAGGAGGGAAGTAATGGATTTAACTGAAGCCTCTCAGGAGATAAGAGCGCCGTCCTCTTAATAGGATATAGAGTGTGCGTGAGAGTGTGTGGTTGTGACAAAGGATGCATGTAATGTAATAATAAAACATGAATAAGCTGGAGACCAGCAGCTCAATGGTGAACAGAGTTTAAGTTGGACCACAGGGACTCATCACTCCACCAGCCAGCTGAACCCTCCACCTGAAATTGCCACAGAGAGCAGAGGGATTTCCCAGACCTCCTGCCTTTGTTGCTTCTCTTGTTTTTAGCACTTCTCCTCCTTCTACTGAACACGCTCTTGGCTCTCAGGCAGACAGGTCATTAAGGAGGTGCACTTCCTGCCTCTTTTCAAACACACAGGCTGAGTCATTCTTCTAGGATGACGAATGTGAAAAGGAAGTCAGCTGGTATTAAAAAAAAAAAAAAAAGGCAAAGTCAGTGTGAAGAGGAGACATGAGTGGTGTGGATAGGTCATCCAGTCTCCATGATATGATGTCACATGTGTTTTAGTTTCTCAGAGAAGTGACATTAATGGCTTACTAAAGTGGACGTTAATTACAATTAAGATTACGTTTGCTACAGTTTGAATATGTGAAGTAGGTGCACTTTTAAAACAAAGTCTATTTAAACCTGCACAGAGACTGAGAGAAATGGACACAGTGGTAATCTGGACCAGCCACAGATAAACATAAACCCCAAGCGAAATCAAGAGTTGACAAAGGGCATCTAAAATCCTAAACCTCCGATCTGGAGGAGGGAATAAACACTACACTACATGCGTAGTAAATAATAAAGTAGGATTTGATCTAGAAGCAAGAGAACGGAAGAGGCTGTGCATCAGCATAAATCACAATGCTATTGAAAGAATAATTTATGTGCAATGCCAAGCAAAACTTATCTTTGTATCTTTGTGGTTGCATTTAATTGCGGTACAATGCAAACGTTTATAGAAAATCACTTGCTTCTATGTTCATTTATGTCGATGCCTGGTGTTTGAGAAACGGATTTTATTGCACATTTAACATCTCCTAAAATCTGGAAACAGAAAAATGAGAAATCTGCTGCCATCTTTGAGAAAGGGAAAAGAAATGTCAACAAAAATATAACTCATCACCTCTTTCACTGAAGAATTCCTGATCTTGTTGCAAAGTTAGCAATCCATAAATCTTTTTAAAGTGATTTTTTTTTAAATCTTTTATATTCAAGGTTGTACATTTTTACAATGTTGCAACAGTCTAAATCCAGATGTGCTGAAACATTGCTGATCATTGTGCACAGCACAAATGGGGAATACTCCCGGATAACGAGTATACACTGAAGGGCTAAACATCTATTTGACCTCCCACAATTCCTATATCTACTACCCACAACTTACTATTTTGTGGTTTTATCCTTTCATTTGCCATCATGCTATTCAAACAATTACATGTCAATTTATTTTCACTTTTAGGTGTTTTTATGATTTACTATCATAGAAATGTTCAAATGTCTCACTTATTTTAACTCAAACATATAAAACAAACAGAACAATTTGAAGCAGACAACTGTATGAATAAAACTACTGACGTGTAAAATGATGAAGGAGCAAAATGACCATCAGTTGTACTGCACAATGCTCTGTCCTGAATCAAATGTGAGCTATTTGCTCTGAGTTATGGATGCCTTGAGATTATTTATGGAAACCCGAAGCCGTTGTTGCATCAATAAGTCATAATTGCTATTTGCTTTGTATAATTGATGCTAACAATAGAGGCAAAAAACAGAAAGTCTTCTTAAAGGAACAGAACAATGATGCCATGTCTAAATGTCTGTGTTTTAAAACAAAAAAAGAGTGTGGTGTGTCCTTCAACACTATTAAGCATTTAGGGAAAGTCTGTAATTAAAACTACATGAATAACTGAGTAAAACTGAGACTCACACTACTCTGACACTTTTCAAGCTCCAGCATGACTTTGACTTAGCTGTGAACAGCACTTCAGTGAAGTCTAATACTGCTCACTTGTATGGCTTCACTCCTTCCATCCAAATGACTGAATACAAGGACAATACGGAGACATAAAAGCTGATGTCAATAAGAATTTACGGAGTGTTACATCAAGGACAAAGCTCCTCTTTTATCTATAACCCTTATATTCAGTATTGGCTATCAGTCTTCACACTAATTCTGATCTTCCTCCTTTCACCGACTTCCTGACTCATCACAAAGGTTAATCGTTGACGTTTTTCCTGGATCGTGAAATTGTGTCCCTGTTATGTTGTTCGTGCAAGATCATGAGCTTTGAGTTAGTACTTGGAAATTAGAGGCAGGCAGTTTTACAAACTGTCCAAATATGACTTCTAGCAGATGAAAAGACTTCTTAAAATTGTCCTTTGTGCTCAGTTACGTCATTTACCAGACTCACAGAGATGTTCTGTTAAAGCAAACAAAGAACAGAGGGATCTTACACAAATGACACTTGAACAAAATCAGGAATTAGATTTTGAAGCAGGTAAAAAAAAAAAGGAGGTGGAAACAAGATGTTGCAGGAAAGTCTGATTGCATATACTTATCGGTAGCTTGATGGATTTTATGTAATTGGTTTGTAAAGAAATAGAACAAGAGAAAAATTGAGGGTAAAGTTCAACAAAAAATATGAATCGCAAACTCACTTTAGATGAATAGGTGTGTCCATCAGAGCCACATGCAGGAGATGACTGGGATGCTGAGCAGAGCCTACATTTCCCATGAGGCCCAGGTTCAACCCCATGCCTGTGGCCCACGCTGCCTTTCCTGGCTTTCACACTGCGGAGGAGAGAAACAGAAAAAGTATTTTAGAAGTTAATGACTCTGAAAGTTTTTTTTTTTTTTTTTTTTTTTTTTACAAAGGTTACCAGAATGTACCATGAAACCACAGGACAAAAATATTACCATGCTAAATGCCAAGCACTTCAGAAAGGATACATTAAATATATGTGTGGGTGTGAGTGTGTGTGAAAATAATTTAACAGCCATAAAGTTACAGCCATTGAAAGTTTTCAAACAGAATCACTTCTCTACAGAGGAAAAAGTGTCTCTGGCTGTCAGGGTCAGATGAAGCGGATCCTGATTGGTCCAAGGAGGCCTCTTCAACAACCACTATAATTATGTTTGATTCAAATCTGGTCGCAATTTTCTATCTAAGTGCTCTACTGAACACCCCGGTGCCTGATCCATCGAGCGCGGCTGCAATGAGAGCCAAACAGACTTTTTCACAGAGATATAAAAATGAAGATTAGCCACTGCAGCAGGCGAAGACGGCTCATTAATAGGTCTATTGTTTTGAATAAACTGTGGAAATCTGGTATAAGTTAATGGGATGCATCCATGTTTGATAGATGTTTGTGAGGATATGCTGAAAAACTGAGATAAATAATGTACACTGCTCAGTATTTGTAATCCTAAACACAATGTGCTTCATGTAAATGTGAAGTCCAAGAAAGAGAATACATCGTTTTACTTTTTCTCTGATACATCTATCTGTTTCATTTCAATTCTTACCACTTCGCGGGTCCCTGCAGAAGAAAAGCATCCCCACAGCCTGATGCTGCCACCACCATGTTTCAGAGGCATGTGCAACATTGGTTATTAACCACATGTAAGGTTTTGTATGTTGGCCAGAAAGTGAAATATTTGTCTCATCTCCATTGGCCCCTAGGTGACTTGTAGAAAACTGCAAATTTGACTTCTCATGGGTTCTTTGACGTACGTGGAGTGCAAGACTAACAGGTTCTTCCACCTGAGCTGTGAATCCCTGTAGCTCATCAAGAGTTGACTCAGGCTTTTTGGCTTCTTCCCGGATTGCTCAGAATCAATCAGTGTAGATGGATGGTCACGTCCTGGTAGGTTTGCAATGATCCTTTACTCTATTTTCACATGATGGGTTGAACAGAGCTCTGTGAGCCGTTCAAAGCTTAGGACACGGATTTATAACCTCGTTCTACTTTAAACTTCTCTACAATCTTATCCCTGCCCCATCTGGTGTGTTCCTTGGTCTGATGCCGTTTGTTCAATAATGTTTTTCTATAGGGAGCATTTGAACCCTTCACAGAACAGCTGTGAACTCTAAAGGCAACTAGCTTGACCTTCTGTTTTTCAGCAAACATTTTAATAGAAGCACATCACACTTTTACATTTTTTATTTGTAAAAAAAAAAAAAGAAAGAAATGTTGAAAACTGTGTGCAATTTTATATGTTGATGCGTCATGTTAGATGTACAGTTTGTGTATGTTATGCAATGACATAAGGAAATACTGAAAGACAGGAATTATTTTTGCAAGACACTAAAAACAGCTTTACAGTCTTGCCATGATTTAATTCTTTGAACTTCCTGGTTGTTAAACCTCACCTCGCTGATAATGCAAATGGCTGCTCTGTTAATTTTCTGTCTCTGTTGCAAAAATGCTGTAAGCAAATCTCCCTTTTATCTTTGTGTTGACAGCTCCTTAGAAAAGACAAAAATTAATCTGCTCACGGATTTGGGGAGAATTACAAAAGTAAGCAGTGTACGTATGAATGCCTTCAAGCGGTGAATAACATCTAAATAAACATTACACCCGCCACCAGGGCGCAAATCCTCTGCACTGCACAATATCTCTGCAAATATTTGCAGAAATCAAGTTCAGATTTGTCTTCTGGGAGGACAATAAATATGTGTTATGCTAATTACTACAACTAATTTATCTGATGGAAAAAATATATATTTATACATCAAGCTTCAGTGAACGATACTATTGGGAAAACACCAATTCCAGATGAATAATCTAACATATTAACCGGCAAATAGGACTTGTAATGAACGTAGCAGAAAGGAAAGGATTAAGACCAAGATTCTTGGGAGCTAATGACTTGGGAAAATCAATTACATTCAATACAGAGGGGGAGAGGAAATAAATAAATAAATAAATAAATAAAACTATGCTCCAATTTCTTTTTTGAGAAAATGCTTGTTGAAGTGAGAAATTGAAAATCCTTAAAAAAATTAACAATGGTTGATAACGCAAACAAATTGGGTGGTGATGGAGCAAACAGATAGTGTGATTAAAATTAATTGGTACTGTAAGAAGAATATGTATGCACGCATCCGTCAGTGGAACGCATGTGACTCTCAAAAGATTTCAGCACAAAACGCTGCTATATTTCACACTTTTGTGAAAAGCCTGTGACCCAGATGGGTTTAGGATAATGAGCTTCAACTTTCTGCAATACTTCCGAGCAATTTGCTTAACTCCAGCTTTTTAGAATATGATGCATCTTCTTTACTAAATTTGCCTTACTTCTACACAAACATTAAATAGGATATGCTTGATAATAAAGTCTTGCAAAAATGCTAAAATTAACAGTTACATTTTGAACAAGTGTGGAAAAAAAGCAGAATAAGATGGAGATTTCATTACGTATGACCCTTTATATTTGGAAAATTTGGAAAGGAGAAGAGTGGAAACTTATATGCAAATCATCATAACTCCAAGTAAATCAAATCTGCTGTAGAAATCACTAAACATGTGGCTTCTAAAGTTATATGTGGCACTGTACTTTGAGCAACATAAGATCAGGGCTCAATACAAATGTATGTCACGCTTTTCAGATACTTTTAGAAGGATAATCTTGCACTCAATCAAAGATGGGAATGTCATTTCAAAACCTTTTTGGTGAAAACATCTTTCTGATATATACTTGCATGGAACTGAAGACAGAAACAGATTTATTTCGTTTTTGAATACAGTTGCCACAATAATTGTTGTGTGTATTTGACCTCGACTCTTTCCTAGACAGAGACACTAAAGAAACAAAGTATGCATAGTCTCTGTGTTTGTCACCCTATATATCTACTTGCCAAGTCATTATCTGTTTAACTATTTTTTCTCTCCAAGACCGGTTCACTAATGGAGCTGCAGGCACCATAAACCCTATGCCATAGAAAACGGGTCCGAGGTTTTTAATTTTTTTTTGTATCTTGCTTTCTGTCTGAGATGGAAAATCCCCAGTCTGTCACAAAATATGGACCCTCACGCTATGCCTAGTCCAGCAGAACGAGTCTCATGCTGGTAAATTGGCATCAGTCTTTTGAACCATAGTCACAAGCCTGCTCAGTGTGTGGGATTGCTGCTTAGTCAGCTTGATGATCTGTCCACTGTTGCCATGTGTTTCCTAAGGAGTAGAGATTGCTGCAAAATCAGTGACTGTAGGGAACTGACTGAGCTTCTTTGCATAGATATTAACATTCAGACTGGACTGTGTGTCACTGAATCTATTCTTGCTACAGAGATTAATTTCATTGGCATGAATTTGATTATTTGATTTGACGTATAGTGATTTTCTGTGATTCTTAAACAGTTGCTCCTGATATGAATTAGACCCTTAGAAAGTGGCAAAAAATTATGATTTTTTTTTTTTTGTGTGTGTGTGTGAATTGAGCCTATGAATATGAGCTGAACTGAGATAAATACAGGAAAAATAATTTAATAATAGCCTTTCAAAAACTAGAACCTGTGACGGTTCTAGGTGCTTTACTGCTGCCACCACATAGGGGACTGACACTAAAGTCCCATAAACGCCGTTTATTTTTTAAGTAAAAAAAAAATAAACATAAATAAATATATGAATGTTTGCATTTAATCCCAAAATAGAATACAGATGATTTTGTTCCTAGTAGTGGTTGTATTGTACGAACTGATTTGAGAGACAAACTCAAATGAATGTCAATTATTGCAGCCTCAAAATTTTATAAAATGTGTGTGAGGCAGCCATATTGGATTTTTATGTTGTATTTGATAAGAAACCTTTAGCTCCCCTTGCCAAAATGTTGACCCAATTTTTCCACCTTGGCACTTCAATAATGTCATTAGAAAACAAAAAAAACGTCAAGTGAAGGTAATTATTATTGGAAATTATATTCAGAAATTTTTATTCTAAAAACACTGGAAAGAAAAAAAAATATTGAAAGCTACACAACGCTCTACTGTTCATCCAATGAACATCCAAACATCCGGTGTTAAGTGTTTATAGATAAAACCTTTTTTTATCATTTGCAGATAAATGTTCTTAGTAGTTTTTTCTATACTGCTTTATATTCAAAATGTAGTCCGACCGACTCTTACCTGTGTGAAGGTTGCTTGTTATTAGTGCAGATGGCGGTCTGGAAGTCATGGCTGACACACACTTTGTGAGGAGGACAGCGAACTCTCAAACACGGATCCTTGGTTGCATCAGGGCCTAACAAGGAACAACGGGGACAAACTGAATCTCTGAGCTGCAAAAGTAAGTTTGCAGAAAAGCGCAGAGCAGGAGAATCAGCACATTGTGGTTCTGGAGTTAAAAGTTGATGCAGCGAAACATCAAGCTGTTCTCCTGATTTTACAGCTCGCAGACTCTAACCTTCGACTAACTGAAGCAGGCAGAAAAATAATGAGTCAGAGGGAATGGCAAAGAAAAACGGTGAAAGGTATGAGGTAAACGCTCTGCTTTCTGTGTTGTGAGCTGCTTAATGAGGGCTATTTTCTCAGAGCGTTAAGCTCATTCTGCAAATCAATCTCCAGTGTGACATAAATGCCACAGCAGACAAGGACGACTGGCTGGTGTTGAAGATGACAAAAAGATTAAAACAACTCACTGACTCTGAGAATTGTGTCCAGCAGCAAAAAATCCCATACTTTAATTTGACAAAAAATAGATAAAATAAGGTAAAGGAGATGAAAAAAAACAAGAGTAAAAGAAAATAAAAGCAAAAGAAAGTACCCCAACATTTGCAGGTGAAATAACCACTACTGATCACAGTGATTTTTATCAGAAATGTTTAACTGACATGTGTTACAGAAGTACAAAGGCCTGAATAAAACGTCAATGCTGGTAAAATTAGATCAAAGACAAAGTGAGTTTTAAACTCTGTCCAGGGATGGACAGAGTTAAATGAGCCCAAGTTAAATGAGACCGAGTGCAGAGTTTAAAGATCAAAGGCCTGTGTTATGTACGAGTCATTACCATCTGGCTCCCGACATCAAGGAATGATACCTGCCTTGACTCCATTAGGGACCTAATGGGTTGTGTTTGAGCTGCTGCTGGTGTCGGATGTGAACATCACCTGGTTTCCAACCTGATCAAACAACCTGCTTATGTTTATTAGAGTCAGACTGGCTAGAAATACAGACTTGAGAGGATTTTGTGCCAATATTTGATCCATGCTGTAATTTCCTCTCTCACCTTAGAAATGACGCCTAGGTTGTAGACATGCTACATCTGAAGCCGCTTTTTTTTCCCCCCCAATTGTGATGAAAAGGAACCATCAACCCAGTGAAAATGGTGAAGGGGAGACTCTGTTGTGTACATTTATCATAACTGAGCAACACATTTCCTCTTTACTGCCTGCACAAACACGTAAAAGCACATCTGCAAGGCTGTTTGCTCTGTCATATTCCCTGGAAGCACAGAGAAGATAAGTCTGTGGTGCAGTGTGCTTCAATTGCTTGCTGATTTGGACCTGTCCTCACCTCCATCTGTCTAGCACTGGAGGAAACCCATCTCATTTCACTTAGCTGAAAAATGGCATTACTGCTGCGAGGAAATGAGAGCTGAAGTCGACTAGGAGACAAAGCGAAAGCAAAAAGATTGAGGAAAAAAAGATGAGGCTCGTGTCTGCTTAGAGGGGGATTGGAGGACAAGTCAGGATTACTACAAGGCCTCTACTCTCTAGGAAAACTAAAAAAAAAAAAAAAACAAGCACAATGGTGTGAGCACTAAAGCAGATTCAGAGGTTTTGAGTTTCAGCGGAGTGTTTTTAGGAATATTATACAAATTATATATTTAATCCAGTTTTTTTTTTGTTTGTTTTTTTTAATCCGGTATCATTACAGTATAAACACCTCAAAAACATAATGAAATGATCTAAACATGGTGTTGTGTCTGCAGATAAAACAATTTAGCAAATAACCCATTTCAAAACATGATTTTAATTAACTGTAACATGCTGAAAATAATTGGCTCTTTGTCCCATAGTTCAATCTGTTCTTTAAGTAATATCAGATTCTTGCAGAGTGTTAAACTTGACTGAAAAAATCCACACCATCAATATGTCTTAATATTTACGGTAAACTCTAAAACATGGGAGTGTTATTAAATTGCTATACAATTTGTCCCATTTGTTTATCTCCCTGCACAGCGGCAGCAGTCTGTGGCAGTAGATACAGCTCTGAGACACAAAGTCAAATTTATTTTAAGTTATGTTTGCTACACAGCATTTTAATAACAACTGAAGATTGACTGATTATGCTACAAAATGGGACTTTGTGACGGAAAATACATAATACCCTCACCCCGCTTCATGACATACAAATGCATTTTGTATTAATTTCTCTGATGTTAACATTTATTTGGTGGTTCGAAGTATTAAAGTGGGACAAAACATAAACAGTTTTTTTTTTTTTTTTTTTTTTTACCTCCATTCTAGCTGGGTCCAGTCAAAATTGGCTTATGAAGTGATTTCAAAAGTGGTCCATCTAAGGACATTTTCATTGACGGATTAACTTGGCTGCATTTCTTCTTTGCGAGCAAACATATGGTGACAGCAGCCATAGGCTGACTCCTTTGCCAGACCCAGACTGAGTACGTGAGGTTATCTGCTGTGACCATATCGATTAATTTTCATGTTAGTAGAACTTAACTTAAAAAGACGGAGCAGGAGGCGAAAGGAAATGTTTGAACATCCTTCAGAAACCACAAAGATCGGTTAGAAACATTTCATGAAAATCCAAAGTGAAAGAAAGTGTAAGGATGAGGCAGAGACAGCACAAGAAAAGAAGACAGCAGAGCAAAAGCACAGATAAGTGGAGTCGGTAAGAAAAAATTAGCATTGAAGGCAAAGGAGCGCAGGAAGGGAGATAAATGAAACAGGAAACAGGAGTAAACAGCAGAGCCAATAAAGAAGAAAAGAGAGAGGGAGAGGGAGGTGAATGTGAAAGGATGAGGAAGGCATCAAGGAGGCAGGGAGGAGAAGCGACCAACAGAGAGCTGGGTAAAGGAGAGTTTTATCCATCTATTTAAAGCTTCAGTGAGCAGCACTGGTGGTTAAAGCAGTCGATCAATTGTAATGCAGAAGCACTGCAGCACATGCTGCCTCCCCTCCTTCACTCTCCTTAATGCGATTCTCTCATCTGCTGTCATTCCCCTCTCATCCTTCTAATCTAAAGCATCGCGTTATTCTCATCTGCATGATCAATCAATATGCGCAAGAAACCCAGCTCATCTTGCTGCATAAAAATTTGCTTTCAAGTGACAAGGAAAACGTTGTCTCTAAGTCTCACCTAATTTTTTCTTAAATTTTCATTGATTTGTGTACAATCTTCATCTGCTACCCATCAAATTTGATAACAGAGCAGCATTAAAAATGGAAAGCTTCACCATGCTTATTCCCTTCTCACTGATCAACACATACATGTCTGGTTGACAAAGAAATTGCAACTGATGATAGTGTCTCCTTTTACTTTAATTAGCCTTATCTAATAGGTTCATTTTAAGGACCATTAAGTATATCTGCAATAACAGTCAAACCATTTTCAGATCTGTTGCTTCTTTGATGTGTAAACATAAAGTGCTGTGACTGTGTTGTTGGATCTGAGAACAAGTCGATAGATTTTATTAGGTACAGGAATCCAAAATAATCACCAACTCTGCCATTACTTTTACGAATACGGCTATATCAGGTACTGCTGGCAGTGTTTTTTTGTTTGTTTTTTTTTTTTTCCTAGCAAACACAACTACTGGAATTGGCAGCTCCTATAACTGCCTCTTGGATCTGAAGATACAAGCACAGTAGAAGCTGTTTGGTAGAAACTCTGCAACAAGTATTTAAGTTAAAATATATATAAAAAAGTCCTTTCAAAATGCAGATGTAATCAAAAGCTACACAACTAATAAGAGCAAATAAAAAACAACTCATCTTCAAAGAAGACAAAAATGTGTAAAAAATAGATTAAATTAAAACAGAACAAAATTGCCGCCTTTAATTATGCCTTAAATTTTACAGTGTATAGATGCGATTCTACTGAGAGCAGATGGAATGGAAAGCTTTGCAGCCCAAGCAATTGCCCATATATGGCCCCAACTAATCATTATTAAAAACAGCTTAAAAAAAAACTTCAACTAAGCACTCAAGTATAAAGTTGAACTCTTTAAACAGCAAAAAGTAGAAAAAAAAGGGCAGTATGGTACTTAAAATTTGAATTTTCTCTTTTGTTGCAGATAAAAATTGTGGTTTTACTGCAACTACTCACAAGCAACATATCAGTGCTACTTTTATTGTGTTTATTCATTTAACCTTTATTCATCAAGAAAAATGTGAACATGTCTTTTCAAGGAAAGCCTTGAAAAAGTTTGACATTATTGTTAAAATGCATTAAACTAAAACAAGTCAGATTTATAATGCAAGTACAAAGACCAACGTAAGAATGGCAGTTGGACACTTTAGTTACATAAAACTTTAAGTTACATTGACGATTATTTTATGACCAAGTACATGGTAAGGGAACTAGTTCCCAAAAGATTCTGCATACTCAAAAAAAGAAAAAAAAAGAAAGAAAGAATAAAGAACGTGAGCCACTTTCACATTTTCAAAGTACAAAAAGTTAACAGGACAATAAAATGTGGAACAGTTGGGAGAGTGATGGGAAAATGGAGCCTTGTAATCCTTTTTTCTCCAATACTGGCCTGACTGCAACAGCTTAGCAGAGGAGAAAACCTCCACTTTGAGTAGCTTCCAAATTAAGCTAATATAAAATACAATCAGGGATGAGTGAAATTAGGCATTCTCTTAAGTGCTACAGAAAGTATTTGTCCAGAAGAGAAATGGCCTTATTCACACG
Source organism: Poecilia latipinna (assembly GCF_001443285.1). Lineage (NCBI taxonomy): Eukaryota > Metazoa > Chordata > Actinopteri > Cyprinodontiformes > Poeciliidae > Poecilia > Poecilia latipinna. Next base: position 84,671 of record NW_015114200.1, on the reverse strand, counting down.
TGCCACCATCAATACGCCTTGTGCGTGCCAGATAGAGAAACCTGGCAGAGCCTTAGCTGAAGTTAACAAGAGCCAATGACACAAGCAGATCATTAAAAAAGGGGCCGACACATTCTTTACATGAATTTAAGCCAAATGAATTTCAAGAAATGCGTTTAGTTTGCTGAGCTTTTCAATTTTCACATCAATGAGCCATGCTATTATGACCTCCAGGCTACTGCTGAGTAAGTGTTTGTTGTGCCTCCGAGAGCAGATTGATCCTAATGCCGTTTGGTTTGACTGCAGCATGTCTGTTTCACTCCGGAGGGCTGGATAAGCACCTCAAGTCTTTGTGATATTTTTGGCTCTGTCTTGTGGCAGTTTATATAGAGACCCAATCCTTCAGAGTATAGGGAGCAGGCATGTCCACTGTCGCCCCATGCTTGCTTAAGAGGTCGTGCTGTTGTAAAGTGACAAGTTAATGAAATCAGTTGTGTTTTAGACATGTTTTATGGCCATCACTCTTTGACTCTATTGTTAGAAAATCACTATTAAATTAGTCTGTGCAGAGCTGGGTCTGGATCTGACTGAACGATTGGAGATTAACTGAATCCTTCTGAGCCCTGTGATGAAGTGGTGACCTTTTAAAGAGGCAGTATTATGTAGAATTTACTTTTTTGAGTTTTACATCATGTTATGATGTTATTCTTGCATCAAAAACATATCTGGAGTGTTGCCTTGATCCTTTCTTATATGTTTGAAAAATCCTTTAATCTTCCACTGCAAACATTTAAATGCCTGAGCGGACCTAGCCTTTGAGGCACTAGGTTTCACATTGGAGCTGCAGTTTCCAAGCTTTCGATCTTCCACCTCACGGAGCAGACCCGTCCCACAACGCCCTCATTCAGCTCCTTCAGACTAGCCAGCAGCAGGAAGCAAACACCTGGAGGAACTGAACATGTGCTAAGCTCATTATAAGAGCTACTTTTTAGTGCTACTCTGGTAGAAAAAAGGCTGTGAAAGTGTTTGAGGAGCCGTGTTGTGACAACTTCATGGAAGGCAGAGTTTCAGAAGGAGGAGATTTTAGAGACACAGGCCCAATTTCAACGTGTTAAAGTCGGAAGTAATTTTTTTAAAGTCATATTTGATATAAATATCATATTTTTATATTAACTAAAAAGTAACAGCTACTTGATTATGATACAAGAATAATACTGCCTCTTTTAAGGGTTCACCCCACCTATTGCCTCCTGAGCTCTGGGGTTCAGCACCCACCCTCAGTCAACCCAAGGATAGGAGAATCATAGAAAATTGATGGATAGATGACTTACATTTGTTTTGAACGGAATTACACAAACAGTAATTGCACAGGATCTGTATCAGTTTGCCCTGCAAAGTGCCTTGATGACATTTTTGAATTGGAGCTATATCAACAAACTATGTTGACCCGACACATTTCAATGATTGTAACAAGATGAGCCCCGCTGTCCTTATCTCTCAGCGGTCATAATTTCAGAGTCTCGCGTCGTACCCTGTCAAACTGCTCCCGCATGGCCAAACTACGTGACTTTTGCAATTTGACTTTAAGATCCTGTTGCCTTTGCCACGGCACGTCGGATGCACTTTTCGCTGCTGTAATAATATTTGCTTTGAACACTCTGCTGTTGCTGTCAACCCAGCTGCCATCTGGCCAGATTTCTTTTTATAATGCTGTGGGGGGAGATCAATATTCGTCTTGGTTGGTAGCTCATGCTCGGAGAAAACAGGAAACGCATAAAAGAAAATACATGTGCTGCCGACATCCAGTATTCTGCTGAGAAAAATAAGATTCATCTGACTGAACAAGAAGACCAAAGATAAAGCCTTCAAGCTAATGCCCAGTTAAAGTACATGTGTAAATATGTGAGGTTTTCAACATTTCTCTGTGTACCAAACATTATTATGTAATAGCATTTCATGCACATCGGGTTTTTATTCAACAAACTCTTTTATGCATGGATTATAAAAGCTTCACTCTATATCTATATGTTAAACATGCACTTTTCACATCTGTTACAGTAAAAGCAAGTCTCTAGAATAATGTGCATCTAAATACGTATGTGACAAATAAATCATGATACATAATACGTGAAAGCCATGTCATTTAAAGAGATAATGAAAATATTACTGTTAAATTAATGAAGCTACGCATTTCACAATATTGTTCAGTGTAATGAAAGTATAAACAGCTTGTCCCGACCCTACGCTCTCTGCATGTTTCTGTCTCATCCATCCATAATTCAGCTTTTTGCTCTTCACCTCTCAGACACCGAAGAATGTGCATTTTAACAATGAACTTTTTACACAAACAATATTGTTTAAAGCATTTAGCAAAAATGAAATGACAAAGTCAAAAATATATTGTACTGAAAGATTTCACTACAGTCTGTCAGTACGTTTAAATACACAAAATAAATCTCTCCTACACCTTTTAAACTTTCAAATATAAGGTAATTTGAATTCTTTCTTTCTTGAGCTCTGGAAGGAAATCCTCAGCATCATCAGCTAATTCAGGCTTCAGCTACTCCTGCATGTCTCTCAAATCCAAAATCTCTACAATCAGCATATTCCTGTCTTTCCCTTTCTGTCACTCAGAGACACGCTCACCAGCTTCACACTGATTTGATATGTCTTCCAGTCATACTGTACTTCACCTTTACAATGTAAAAATTAATTTGATAATTATCTGCAAAAATATTGTTTTTGGTACCACAAATGATAAATCACAGTCTAAAAAATATTTTATTGCAAATACATTTACTGTGGTTGAATTCAGTAGAACAGCACTATATCTAAATTTGGTGAAAAAGTAGGTTAAAGCATAGCCTGTGATGCATGATGTTCACTTCAGTCTGCAGATTATTATTAATTGCAGTTTCTCCCAAAAAACAACAAAACAAAAAAATTAACAGTTACATATGTTACATATTTTAACAAATGTATAATTTCTTAGCTGCAAGTTAATGACTTCAGTAGTTTTTTTTTTAGTTTTTTTTTTACCTGTAAAGTTGTTATACTGTGGGAATATGTGCAAGGTATTCCTCATCAACAGCATGACAACACCGTACTTCACAAAGATGACGAACACATGGAAATTTTAAAATATCTGAAGAAGACGTGACGATTTAAATGTAAGACTGCTCAAAATAGTTCTGTTAATAAACAAAGGCTCAAAATCTGTCCTGCTAAAATCTTCCTCCAAAAGAGTCCAAATCTACACAGACAGTTTACACTGTTTTAAAGCCTCGCACATCGTTATTTACAGCATGGAGTGGCTTTTTCATGACGGAGCATAAAAAAAAACAAAAAAGTGAATTTTCATGATTTAGAGGACTTGTTCTGGCTGTCTAATGGCTGTTCACATGTGCAAGTATACCTTCCCACACACCCACGTGCTGAAAAGGGTTAGTTCAGTGGCTATGGCAGAGACCTAATTTGAATACCAAAGGCCTGGTAAAAATACAAGTTAATCCTATTTCTATCATTTATCATTTAGATAAATATCAAAGAGTGAGAAAAGTTGAGTGTGCAGGATTGCAAACAGGAGTGGATTTAGTAAGAACTGCAGCAAGATTAGAATCAAAAAGTTTTCTGCAATGTGATGCGCATTAAGATGTTCTCAACAAAAAAGGTTCCTGGATGATGTCACCTAGCAGAGCAAATATGCCGCTACTTTCTGCACAATCTAACTGGTACGAGCTTTCCACATGTGTCCCTGGCAAAAGAGCACATTATACTTGTGAGAAACAATGTTCTTTCACAATTACAGCCAGAAGTAAATTAGCCCCCTAATTAGTATTTTTTAAACCTTTCTCTAGCCATGATTTCACTTAAAAAAGTAACAATATGGTGGGGAATAATGTTTTCTCTGCTCTCTAATTGTGCACAGATGCCAGGATGACACAAAGTAATTTGATACCAAAGATAGTAAGAGGGGTTAAAGAGCCAAAAAGCCCTGTCAGAGTAGATATTGAGCTCAAATTAGTTGATGCCAAGCTGGAAACGGGTCGTATGTTCTGTGTTGACCCCGCTGAACTATTGCTCTCCACTGTTTGCCCTCCGTGCTGCTTTTCTTAATGGCAACCAAACAAGTCAGAGATTAAATAAATAAAAGCTTTGACAACCATCCCCAAAGGACAAATTCTGAACTGTTATTAGAAAAAAAAAAAAACAAAAAAAAACTTTGCTTTCAGGCTCTGATAAACTAATTAAAAAGGTGTTTCTTCTTTTACCTGGGGGCTACTGAGGAAGCCCAGATGGAGGAAAAGGCAGCTATAAGACAAACAGATCAAGAGGAGATTAAAATCCACTTCACTCCTCGCTTTGTGAGCGCTCCTCAGGGTCTGGCTGTTTGGCCCAAGAATGGCACCAAGGCGAGGGATGTCAGAGACAAATGACGGCGGGATGAAAGCACAGACAGGGCCTCTGGGAGGACGCGGTGATGGAAGAGATTCACCATCCAGAAAATTAATTATTGAAACCATCAGCAAATCATATTTTATTGTGGTTGTAACTGAGGAATGGGGGAGATAAACAGGCTGTTCCATTTTGAATGTCAGGGAAGGAAACCACGGTGGCTTAGGGCAGAAAAAAATATCTGGAGGGAGACACTATTGACTCTCGGTTATAAGCGGAATATTCATCACTGCCACACAACCAATATGCACACACAGCTGCACATCCATGTTTTATTGTGCGAATTCCTGAAAGAGGAGCCTTTGTGGATCTCCTGCTTGCAGCGGACCAATTTTAATAGGACACCATGTCAGCAAATAATCAAGTGGTCTTTGAAGACGGCTTCAAAGCAAAAGAGCAAAGATGCATTTAAGGACAACACGCCTGGCAGAGGACACTCGTTTCAGGTGCAAGTCGGTAATTGTCACGGTTTAAACAAAGGTAACCCGTGTTGCCTGAAGTGTGTCAGCAATTTCTGTCATCATAGTGGAGAAGAGAATAAGTACAAATAAAACAGGAAATCCATGAAATGGTGTTGGTTAGGTAGAAACATACACACACACACACACACAGATAACAGCAGGGTAAATGCACATTGCAAGGTGGTCACAGCGTGTACGGGCATAAAGTAGAAAGGGTTTAATTTTGAGTCACATTGCTGCCAGCCAACCTGAACACTGAATAACATTATTTCTCCAGGAATGTGTTTCCCTTTCATTTGTCTCCGATAAGTGTAAGAGCTCAAAAAGAAATTTTGTTTGAGCAAAGGTAAATTTTTAAGTCCGGTGAGACTACGTTATCACCCTCGGGTCACAAAGTAATGCAAAGAAACTTCTGGCAGCCACTTTTAATGCAGCAGGTAAACAGTAGGGATATACTGGCTTTAGACAACATGATGGAAAACAGTGTTAAATAAAAATAAATAAAAAAATGAAATAAGTACGTCTTTGTCCAATATTGGGTTTGTCTAGATTTGGCAGCAGTAACGGCTTCCGTACTTTGAGGTAGACATGCAAATATTCAATGTTGTTTCTTTGAACTGAAGCTGAGGCAGAAACTGTTGTGTTTGCTTTAAAGATGTTTAACCACACCTGAGATTTTTATTTGCATAAAGATCTGTGTTGGGGATTGATCCTCAATCTGGGGATCATTTGGTTAACCTACATTGAGAAACTGCTTCTAGAGTAAAGCGTAACATGCGGTGCTGTAAAAAGGAACAGACATACTAAGAACATTTTTGCGTTGCTGAAATTAGGTCTCAACCACCGTCTGGTTGGAAATGCCAAAAAAATTCCAATCTTTGCTAAACAGTGAACAGATCATCTCACACTACCCGATGGCACTGAACTGAATTTGTCTTTGTTTCAAAATATCTGTAAAACCCCGTCACCAACAGTTCTTTAACACACACACACACACACCCACACACACACACGCACGCACACACACCTGTTTAACATTTTTATGCTTCTAACAAAAATAATTAGCGACTGCTCACATTGGGAAGCTTACAAAAATACATTTGAAAGCTGTTCTTTTATCCTGTTATTATATAGTGAATAATAATGAATATTTCTCAACTTTCTCTGCTTTTTTAGAATAATTTTTTTAATATTTTTTTTTTTTTGCTGCCATTTGTCTTCTGATTAACTTTTAAACTGACCTTATATTAACGTAGCTGAAATGTTGTTTGCGTATATTAAAAGAAGAGGAATAACGGCCGTGTTATTTTTAGCAACATGTTAGCAGCCAGAAGTAAAAAGGGTAGCTGCTGTACGGCAAGTGAAGGTTCTTTTTTTGAATTGCCAGGAAATATTTTCACCCTCTTCTCACACTCTTGTACAATGTCTGACAAAATGCCCAAGGCCTTTTTCTAACCACGCGTTGTCGCCTGGCAAACAGTTTGTGTCGGTTCAACCTTTAGTCAGTTTCCATGCAGACCACAAACTCGACTAACTGCATGAATCTTTAAAGTTCACAGATCTTGCCTTTTGCCTCACCCTCCAGTGTAAGTAGTAATTAAATGTTTTTACACTCTGTGGCAGTTATTAATTATGCACGTGTCTTTATGGATGTGTCAAACCCCACGTCACATTAATCTCCCATCTAAATGTTCATTAATACAATTTTCATTTCATTCATACATGATAAGGCAGTGTTATACTGCAGGTTAAAAACTCAATGAATGCATATTTCAGTTACAGCAGTAGTGTTTGCCAGAACACATTGGACATATGTAATTTAATATTATCAGACAAAAAAAAACAAAAAAAAAAAACTCAATTGTCAGACAAGTTGATGGACGCGCTTCTCTTCTAACCTTGCAATTATGTTAAAACAAATCTTGAAAAACACAGAGCTGTACAGTGTGGCAAATATGTCATATCTGAAAAAACTTTATGTGCAACAAATTATTGTGCTGATGTCCCAGGTGTCTGTTGTTTTAAGCGAGTTTTAATTTAGTGAATTATATCCAACATATTTAAAGGCACCAGTGCTTAAGATAGTGTTTATTTCAAAGGCTTCGGTTTAGCAGGGGGTGTATCCAGGACATTTTTAAAGAGGGCTAAATGGGGACTATTTGTTTGTGGAATAAAACTGATTTTGAGATCAACTCGTTTATTCCACTTGTGAAGTGGAATAAACATTATAAAAGTGCATGTCTCATAACATAAATGTCAGAAATTGATATGAACCTAAATACACATGAATAATTCTGATTAATTGAAGCTATTTAGTTAATAAGAAAGTTACTCATCTGGGAGTAATCTGATATGTCTGTCAAAACTTTACAGTACAAAGTGTTTTTCCTCATGCATTTGTCTTTATTTGCATAAAGAAAAGCACTTAACACAGTCTACATTACAATTTACAATAGTAAAAATGGCTGTTGTGTTATGTGCGGCAACCTGATGTATCGCCTGCTCTTTACTCTCTTTACATTGGGAATTTAATATAAAGCTGATAAACTTTGTTACCAGGGATGGTTTTAATATATCCTCTAAATAACAACTGCTGAGAGTGGGTTCAGAGTTATTACCATTTATTTAGTAATTCAGCCTCTGTGAGTACTTCCAAATATGCAAAATTGTCTCCCAGTTGGTTGCTTGATGGAATACTAATAGGCTAATTAAACTTTATTAAAGAGGAGGAGAATCATTTCATCCTAGCACACTAAGACACAGATAATAACCTCACTTCTGCACATTGGCACTTAAACAGATGTGGTCTCAAGCATGGCTTTTTAAAAATACGCCCTATGATCCTGTTGGGTTTTTGCTATGAGCATCGTTTCTTTCTTCAAAACAGATTTTAGTACCTGCTCGTACACAATGCTCGTGCATTATTCAGCTTTTATTTTTGGGAGGCATACATAACAGACTATCTTCTGCTTTATATCAATTTAAACAACTGTTAAACAGTAAACGGAGATAAATAATGAAACATTGGTCAAAGCATGATAAATTAGGAAATTACTATTATGAAATTATCTGGCAACAGAAACAAAACGTACAAACTGCCTGTCCAAAAAAGGTCATGCACTAAATTTAACAAAGCTAATAGGTGAGACCATTCCATTGGATAATCATTGTATGGATGATTATGTTTTATTTCACAACATTGATGTGTTCACCAATTTAATGCAGGTGGACACATCCTGCGGACATGGAAAATATGACATTGTAAGGATGTCTATGGCTCTAAGGAGGCTGCTGTCAGACAAATCATCAAAAAACTGGATGGACAGAGAGGAATCATCATCTTAGAGGAGGTGATATGGTTGGAAAAAAATATTGAATCAAGAGCATAACTCATAGCTAGGTTCAGTCATGAAAGTAAGAGGATTTCCATAGACACAACGAGAAGAGAGGTCAAAGGATTGCACCAAACAATTGTATAACTGTTACGAAAACCACTTATGAGTGACTATAAAGAGTAAAAACTGCTTCAGTTTGCAGAGGAGCATAATAATTGGACATAATAAACTGACATAATAATAAGTGAAGGGCAGGTGACAGAACCATCATGCATGTTATCTACTTTCTAAGTCTTCGAGGCCATGCTGTAATCTGAGATCGAAGTAATGAGTTCTGGCTTGGGTTTTGTAACATTTTTTTTCCCCTGTTTTTTCCAGAGAGTTCTAGACTCTGTGGGTCACTGAACAGAACAGCTTATTTCCTTTTGGCTTCTTCTCAGTATGGGGAACAATCAGCAGACCCTGATCACAGGACCTCGTGAACCTACTAGGAACAATAGGGTGCAGAAGCCCCCTAATACTGTGTGGTGATTGTCTTTGACACAAAGTCAAAGAAATAATTTTAAACTGCACTCCAAAATAAACTGCAAGCAAGAGTAGTTGCATCACATGTGAAAACTTGGGGTATTTTTCACAGAAGTCAGGCAGCAGCATTTTGAATGACTTATAATTGCTGGAGTGAGATTTTGCTAAGACCTGTGTAAAGTGTGTTGCAATAATCCAATGGTGATGGAACAGAAAAATGAATAATTATTTCCAGTTCAATATGTCTGACTATGAGCCATAGCTTGGCAATATCTCTGATATGATGAAAACAAAAACGAACCAGAGACATGACGTATATCCAAAGTAAAACCAGAATCAACTTATTTGCCAAAGTTGCTAACAAATGATTTTGCCAAGGAACCAAGTGGTTCAAATGTCTCCTTTATTTCTGCTGTGTATTTTTCTGGTTCAGAGTAACATGATGCGTCCAAAGGATAATATTGGTTGGCAGGCTGCCATACTAACATTCTGAATGACCAAGTTATTTCATCAGTGATTTTATTCTTCCCTGACAGAACAGGCATACAGTACTTCAAGGTGACAATGACAGGATTCATCAGGTTTAAATTGCGTAAGATTGGTTAAAGGGTGATCAGACATCCAAGACCATGGATTGACCAAAGTCCAGACATAAATCCCACTGAGAACCTTTTAAGTGTTCTGGAAGACAATTGGCACAGCGGTCCAACTACAATATTCTCTAAAATCTCAGCAAAAAATAAATGCAACTTTGGAAAGACAAACGTGACATTGCAGTAACCTGTAGAAACAATGTCACTTCAAATATGCAGCATAATCAACATTGTAGGTGGTCCAGTGTAATATTAGTGTTTAACTTATTTTTGGACAGAGCATTTAGACATTAAAAAATACAATGCAAAATTGCATTGTACTGATGTTAAGTTCACATATACAATTATTATGTATTTTATATGCAAGCTTTGGACATGACAAAAGGTAAGAATGCCCACAGAAGTTGGAAGGGATGTGGTCCAAACTCACCGTTCTGTCCAGTCTTCTTGGCAGAGTGGGCTTGAATTCCTTCTTCTCTGATTCTGCCAGGTTCAGCCACTCGCTCTTTATAAAACAGTAAATACAAGCAATTAGTTAAAGAAGTCCAGGCGTATCTCAATGCAATGTTGCAAAGAGTGTCTAAAATAGAAATAAAAACCTAAAACCACTGAGATGTTTGCATCAGATCCATGAACTAAAACAAACATTTGGTGAAATCGCTCTTTAAAGTATAATACCCCTCTGCTGTCCTAGTATGTCTCTCATAAGCCAACAGTTGTTGGATTCAACACTTTTCACTGAAAGCTTTTAACTTATAAAAACATAAACCACTAGTTAAAACGTAAATTTGACTTTTATCAGCTGAAGAGCTGCATGCTGCTAACAAAACACCCTAAAAGAGCCTCCGAAAGAGGCAGAGCTGATGACAGTGATCTCGATAATGACCCACTTTCTCAGATTTTCCAACAGGTTGCATCAGTGACGGTAATATTACTGAGAAGCCCAAAGATAGGTGTCAGGCTAAGTGGCTCAGAATATATCAGTGGCTTAAACAATGGTGAAATGAGCCGTTCCATTTGTAGACTGTACGTTGCTGTGCCTGTTAATATCTGAAGACATTGTTTGAAAGGAGTTATCCCACATACAAAGCAATTGATATAAAATTCAGAATTTTAAGAAAAGCAAAGAAAAGTATCTAAAAAAATGTTCCACTAGGTTTTCTGGCATGCAACAAATATACATCATTTTGGTGATCCTAGCTAATCCAAATAAATAAATAAAACAAATATGGGAAATTTGGTGAGATATAACTTCAGACAGAGAGAAAAGAAAAAAACAACAACATTTAGGTGTCTTTATCTGCTGCAAGTAAACTTCTGGTTTCAAATTAATGCTAGTGCTGGAAAGAGTTTTTATGTTTTATGTGTCTTGATTTAGAGATGAATGGAGAATTGAAGGCCATAGAAAAGGAATGCTTCTGCAAAAAAATTACAATTTTCTTTAACCAATCACATCACTTCATAGTATAGATTAGGGTCTCCGAAACATTCCTTAGAGATTTTGGTCTATATTGGCATAATAGCATGATAATACATATTGGTCAGCTGCACATCCAGTACAGAAGTGACAGCTGAAGAAATCATACAGTTATGCCAAACAACATGAAGGAAGGATCACACAAAGCGATGTGATCCTGGGTCTAACACGGGGCAAAAAAAAAAAAAAAGCCATGAACTACGGTAGGTAATAACTAGAAAATGATAAATTATGTGAACATTAGCCAGCAAACTAAACCAAAAAGTATAAAAACAAAGTAATTGTAAGCAAGAGAATTGAACATGTTACAGAACCCTTAGCCAAGTCTTGAATATCAGACAGAGAGATGATGCACTGTGACAGGGACTAATCCACCATCCTCAGTTACTCAGCATTTCAAAATACTGCATAGGCATTAGCTAGTAGTAGCTGAGTCTTAGGAAAGAAAAAGTCAGTAGGTTATGACATTAAGACCCAAAAATTATTAGCTCCCTGAACTCATCCATCTACTGGTATTTATTAGCAACAATAGGCCTGGCTATGTACTGAATATAAAGAGCAGAAAAAAGTGTGTGTGAAGCAAAAAGTTGATCCAACTTTTGCCAATATGTCCTCCTTTCTTTACCATCCACTCTTTTTTTCTCTCCCTCTCACCAGGCAGAACTCTTTTCTCCTCATTACTGAATGACTCTCTTATCTCTGAGTTACCCTCTCTAGAGGCAATCTCTCTCAAGTGCTCTCTGTGGGCCTTGTGTCTATATATCTTTATATCTCCCTCTGCCTTCCTCCCCTGGGACACTCCTCTGATGCCACTGTCGCTTTCTCAGGCCCGCATTTAGCCCACGGGTTCTTGCTAGGATCGCAAAACAACCAACGTACGCTCGCCTACCTGCGTAGTTTATTTATCCTAATGTGACACGATCGTCGAAGATTACACTGACTATGGAGAAGAAGAGAAGATTCAACACATATAGTTCCTTCATTTTGGAGATCTGTTGTTGTGTGTAAATCCCACAGAAAACAGCTTGTTCAGCACCGTTTACACACTGCAGTTTATTGATTCGACAGTTTATTCTGCCGTGCGCTTGCTTCGGACCCATCTTTGTAAATTGAAGGTGCAGGACACTAACAATTCACTGTGCTCACCGGGGTCCTGGCAGCCAACAGTTACCCTTTCCTGACCCTTTGCTTAGCTGATATTCTTCAGTGAAGCATTCTCTTATTTTCCCATCACTGCTGCATGGATATTTAATGTCTTTCTTGATAACCTTGTATCAGTTTATTAAATAAACTAAATCTTTGATGGGGCAGCATTTTTTTTTCTTCCCTCTCCAGGTATAATTTACAGCCTGTTCTGCAAGGGTGTGCATGCTTGAGTGGTTAATTTACTTTTGAATGTCGGATATCACTGAGGCAAGTACGCGTAGGTTTCAGAAGATAATCCTGTTTATGTGCTCAGACTCAACACTATAAGTACTCACCCCTCTGAAAAAGCAAGATAAGGCTGAGCTAAGGGTCACAGATATGGAGTCACTCTTTATGATGCGGCCAACGAGCCATTAAAATCAGAGCAGCAAACAATGTTTTAAAGAACGCCTGGAGAGAGATAGAGAGTTGTGAACCCTCACCACATTACTCCGAAATGAGATATTTATTTGCACACTGTTTCAAGCAAACCTGAGGTGCTCGACGCTTGTTTTGGAGTCCTCTCCGTCTCTTTTCTTATCTTGCTAATTCTCCCAGCTTCTAAAGGGGGAGATCAAACATAGTTTTATGGGATCGTATTAAGGAGGCGGTGACGAAGTCAGGGGAGATTAAAGATGGACCGATGAGAAATGTGAGCAGACAGAAGGCATATCTACTGAGAGAGGAGAGCTTAGTGAGCTGGAGAAAGAGCTGACGACATACATAGAGCGACGACAAACGCTCTGCTGGGAAAACACAATGTCAAGTCTAATCAGGCTGATTGGCAATTTGGAAGCCACAGATTTTCAAGGCTTTGTTTGCTGCTGATGTGGCCAAACAAGAGCGAGTTGCAACCAAGTTTGATTTCCGCTGCCAAAATGGTTCCCATACCAACCACTTATTCATTGTGTGACCTGTTAAGACAAACGCTGGGGCAAAACAGGGGTCAACATAACTTTTCAGTTCTTGTTTACTCCCCGTCTCCGTCTGTATTGTGCCCATCAGTGTTGTGCCCTTTGCCCGTTTCTTGATGCCAGTTAGTCTCTCCTGTGTCTTCTGGACTGGCTGTGATAATGTGGTCCTTGTAATCCTCACTTTGACTTTCCTCTCTCGATAATGCATTGAAATCACAAGCTCACAATTCTGCAGGGCATGGCCATTTACAAGAAGCCAGACCCAAATAGCTTGAATACAGTTTTAGTCATTGGTCTCGCTGATGGCATAGCTTTTATCTGCTTCCCCCTCTCCGCCTTGCTCGCCCAAAAGCCCTGCTCAGCGCAACTCTCAAAGCATCACTGACAGGAGAGAGCAGAACTAAATTATAAGTACTGAATAAAAAGTTTGACTTTGGAAGAAGGCTAAGCTGACCTGCAGGACATAAGGGATTTTAGTTTTAACTTGATAGATGTTGAAATGTAAATAACAGAAGCCACAGAGGAGAGGAAATTGTTTACATGTTGCAAAGAATCGCCTGTAGCATAATAAGCAGACATGAGTTTTTCATTAAAAATGAAGAAAAGTTGTTTCTAAATACATCTAATGTATTGCCCAATGTCAAATCTTGGCAATGCAGTACTAAAAGATATGATTGACCATTACAGACATTTATGTAAGTCTTCTTCACTTCCTCATGTAAGCCTCTCAAGGAGGATGCTTATAAAAAAAACGCATGCAATCAAGCCTGAGATTAATTTTACATGCAAAATATTAGCTTCACTGCTTAAAGCTTTACATCTTAATGAATCAAACAGTTTGAGGGAAGGTATTCACGGATCAACTTTGAGTTCTAATACCTATTCGTTATTCGAGGAGAAAAAATAACTGGAAGAAAGGAACTCAACTTTTTAACAATTTTTGTTCAGAAACTATTCTTTTTCATGTATTATTGTTTGTGTCATTTTACTCAAGGAATTGTGTTCTGTACATCAACAATCAGCTAGTAAGCCTATCTTGGGATCAATTGGTATTGGTTCCATCGTCCTCCACTAGGGGGCTTATTCCATAAAGGTCCCGACAGACTTCACACAAAGTGCTGAAATCGATTCTGACTGATGACTGATTCTGACGTTCAGGCTTTTGTATCGGCAGGAGATATGGATACTTTTGAGGAGCATTTATCTGAAGCAATGAGGAATTACGGACATCTGTACCGTTCTTCTCTGACTAACTCCGATAAAAATAAGACTGGTGAATGATTAACTTCTGGACAAAAATTGTAATCTCTCTGTTTACGGAGGAGGCAGTCTGCAGATCTCTGTGAAAGCAAAATGAGGACGAAGGGAGGGTAGTGTGTGATGTATACTGAAGAGGGACGGGTGTCCCCCAGGTGGTCTGCACCATTGTATGAAAGGTGTTTGCAAATACAAACCGTCCGCAACAATGTTCCTGCACATTGACTGTTGGGCTTTGGCTGAATTATGTTGAGGCCTTTAAACTACTGGATGAGAAAAATAGGCTCCAAAAATTACTGTCTTTATTCTGTTTCCTCAATTTTCAAGAGTCTAACAGTAGCACTTTGTCGCCATAACGGAGAGTACAACAAACTTTGACACTGCCATCTTCAGCTGACAAGAACTCAAACTACGGCCTGTACTTCCAGCTCAATAACGCCCATCTCTCTCTGTTCCCCATTGTTTAAGCTTGTGAATATGTAATTTATTATTTTAAAAATTGATGGGTAAAAATAGATTGATTTTATGGTTAAGAGCCAATATGAAATTAACTAAAGAATACCACACAGCCATCTATAAATTATGCTAATCCTTCATGATAGTTGTCTTCTGATCGGGGCTCATTCCTTATTTCTTACTAAATACTCAAGGCAATGGCTAATTTTCAATTGCAGTTTCCCCCTTTTGGAACTTTATGGCCATTTCTTTTTGTCAAATTGGTCTCAGTTAGTTCATTATTTTTTCTGCCCTGTCTTATTCATTTTGAGTCACTCATAACAGGGCAGTGCTTATTTCCTCGTGTTCTTAGATTTCATACAGAAACGCTGGATTTTCTCCTATTCTGTTACATGATTCGTGACAGGCATCCTAAGAGACATTCGCTCTTTTATCCAGGTTAATTAAGAATGTATTATTGAGTAACTTATCTTTATGAGTTTGCCTCGCTGAGGGGAATATCATTGTCGCAAATGAGAATAGACCTAGACGATTGTGCGAGCAGAAAGCTGAATGTAGAGAATTTGATAGCTAATAAGCCAACAAATGGAGCATAAATACCATTATTGGGTAAGCTTGGTACAAGAGTCATATTAGTGTGTCTGTTCTGGGTGCTGCTGCTGAAAAGAGTGGAGGTTTAAGACCTTTGTTTTCTTTGCAGTTTCTCAGTGACAATCTTCTCAAAGGTTGCCTTGGCCAAATTTGACACCCCTGTTTTATGAAAGAATATATGTATATGTTTACACTCTATTCAAGCTTATTAGCTGCACTAGTCACAGAGTTCATCATCCTACCAACATGGTTGCTCCAGGACCAAACAGTCCAAGCAGTTGTTGCCATTCTTTTAAAGCAATGCCTCATAATAGTTTTTATTAACTACTTCCTAATGTCCTGCAGCATGTAGCTACTTGCATTACTGTGTAAATGAAAAAAAAAAGAACAGAGATTTGGTTTGAGCTTTGTTAGGTTGTAAATACTTTTTACATTTTTCCATCTCAACTATACAAACAGTTAGCCATATTTTGCTAGCATCTCTATTGATGCTAACTTTGACTTCCTACAGAGAGATTATAATACCCGGACACTTTTTTTAAAATGGGCAATGAGGCTGTTTACAAACAGTAATATTTACTTTTTGATTATTATTCAATGTTTACTTTTTATGTTTAATCCACAGGTTACTTTGCACTAAGCAAATGCTTCACAGCATTACTCAAAATGAGGCAAACACAAACACAGTTAGAACTAAAATAAGTCAATTCTTCCTTTGATACGTCAATAAATCTACCCATATATGCAAAAATGCAGAGAATAAATTTTTAGTCATGGAATTTATAAAGCCTGGCTTTATAACTTGACCTTGATGACTTTTTAACAATATTATTTCAAATTGACACTGGATAATCACTGGTTAAGATGGACATAGCAAATGCACTTTTATGTAAAAGGAGCAAACAATGCCTGCAAGGCTCAATTTCACAGATGGTTTCAGTCCTCTTAAGATGTTAATGAGCTGTGGTTGATGCATCAGAGGAGTAACTGACAAAATCACCAACATAATCATTAGCTGGATCCCAGATAACGGATGTTTCCTTTTACACCAGCAGAGGAAGTCAAGGTTTCATTTTGTTTTTTGTTTTTTTCATTACATTAGGTTCATTTTAATTTTATTACTGCCTTACAAATAAAACTGTCACTCCAATTACTGTCTGAAAAAAAGTCTGAATAACTAATTTATCAGAGCAGGAATTGATTGCTAGGTATCAGGAAGTTTGTGATGCCGTCAAATCTGTTTATGCAACTGAGGAGAACAAATGAATTGCTTAGTGATTGATCCACTGTACTGCAGTTTCATCATCAACTTTCCTGCAGTTGCTGATTAGTCTCCAAGGGCAACCATGGATTCATTAATCGAACTGAAATCAGCAGCTGCTGATTAATGTCTGCATCCGTGGGCCTGAACGGACTTCAAATCAAAATGTTATTGTCACACTTATCGATACAGTTTCAACACTTCAAATTATAAGAAATGTACAGAATAATATGGTACATTATATTGAAAAAACCTCTTTAAAATGTAACAGTTGTGAAGCAAGAGTACCATCATTCCTGGAAGATGAACTCTTGCTTTTTAATGTTGTATCCTGGCTAAAATAACCCAGCTTAAAAAAAAGAAAAAAAAAAAAAGAAAAAATGACAGCCAATTTTTTAAAAAGTATTCTGACATTACCTACATCACGAATCATTTTACATCCAAAATCCAGATGCATGTAGATTTTAAAAAGCTGGAGTGTGACGCCTACGGTACCACTTGACTAATAATGGAAACTACTGTAAAAGCATGGCACGATACCAGAAAATTCTCCCATAGGGGGAACAGATTGTCTGACTGATGTCTAACTTTTTCAATGTCTAATTGTTTTGCCATCCATTACTCCCAGCTGTGCCGTTTGTGTGGGAAGCAGCAACTGCAGAGAGTCGTTTCAGTTCTGCAGCAGTCACGTCGTAGCAGTGCACCACAAACAGCACAGCAAATGCAGGACTCATAAGATGATTTTTAGGCCTTATGTTATCATCTATATAATTGGCACAGAGTTATGCATGGACAGACTCATTAGATGGATGCACAGATGTCTCCGTCTCATCTCACTACATCCTGACAAATTGTCACAGTTGTTCATGTGCATGTGGAATATTGTATGCATTGGGCTGAGAAGTTGTCTGTTACAGAACTTTCAAACATAATTTCAATCTCTGGAACTCATTAGAGTATTTAAAATGATAGATTAAACTATCTAAAAAGAAATTTCTCAAAGTAAATCTTTACAGTCACCCCCGACTGTTAAATGAAGACTAATGTTTATTGCTCACTGGGTTTTTGTTGAACAAAACTGTCTTGTGATCTGGCTGATATAATATGACTGAATTCTCTGAAATAATTATTAGCATCTCAGAGTGCTGCAGTATTTATTTATTTATCTTAATCTGCAGTAGGTGAAGAAGCAGGGCAGAAAGTACAAGCACTGAAAAGTATTAGAATTTTTTGGTGCTCAGTTGGACATGAGAAGAAAAAATGTTGCTTGAACAAATTTGAATCCGACATGATGCAAAGTAAATATAGTCAGTACTTTGGGTTGTCAATGGTTTGGCGTTATGCAGCCGAGAGACTGTTCTTTTGTTTTATTGGCACTAAAATAATATTTAAAATAGTTTATTCTACTTGAATGTGATTTTTTTTTTTTGAAAAATTTCAAACAGTGCCTATAGTAAAAGCACATCTCGTAATTTAATGAAATTATTGTCAGCCTTGTAGATGGGTGCTGTCTTTAGCCATTCCCCGTTTTTTGCACCCACTTTGTCAGAGCCGTCTTCTGCACATCATTTCATGACGACCGCTAAACATCAGCTTGTACATTTTGTACCAACTTTGACAACCAACAACTCAAAGTCATTTTCTACTTTCTACTTATAAATACTGTAGGAAAAAGTGCCTACGTGCCTCCAATAAATATTGTTTACACACAAAAATCTTATTTCTAAAAATAAAACAATTAAATAAAAAAGGAGATTTGGGTTGATTATTTCCATAAGTAATATCATTAACTAAAATTGTACATGAGTATAGTAAATGATGTGGAACTGTTTAAGTTGAAGCATCATTTGTTTATGACTATAACTTAGGAAGGTGATGCGACAAAATGGCGTGGAGATGTGAATTACCCAAAACCTTTACAGTGACAGCAGTTCAATGTTTCCTACATTAATAAATCAATAAATAAAAACAAAAGAAATTATGCCAAAAAACGTATCCTAAAGAAAACGTTGGAAAACTTTAAATAAACATCTAGAACAATGCCTATACAATATTAATGTAATGAATATATAGATATATATATAAAAAAACATCACATGACCTCATTAGTGTAACAGATTCTATGTAAAAAAAAAAAGAAAACAAACTAAAATACACAAAACTAGAGCGACATCCAAATGGTTTTATGTCATTTGTTTCACCCAAAGCAGTGAATGTCACATTTGCTCTCGCAGTTGGCAGGAAAACTTAACAATTTCCCAATTTGTATTTTTCTTCAAAACGACAAAAACATGATATTTAAAGTTTTTCTGATGGTATTTTATTCAAATGTCTTTTTGTTGTTATCTAAGAACTTGAGGGAATTTCTCCTTTTTGTTATCATTTAATACGTCTTATTTTCCACCTGCTCTCTTCATTATTAAATAAACTTTATTCACATTTCCCTGCACATATTTACCATCCGTCCTCTCCTGCTGTGCTTTGCATTTTAGTTTTAATTTTTGTCACAGTATTTTGATATTACCAAAGGGCCGCTAAACCTAAACCAAGACACTTTGCACATGTGCATTTTTACTCTTGTGGCTACTAATGTGGATTGAAGTTGTACATTTTCCGAATTTAAAAACAGGACAGTTCTGTCAGCTGGCACTGAGGCTTGAATTAAATGAGAATGTAGCATTGTTTTAATCAAGGTGATCATACTTGTTTAATTCTTTTGTCAGACTGATATCACTACAATAATAGTGAATTTAGTGTCATGCCTGTGCCAGATTTGTGTATCTGTAGATAAAACCTAAATAAAACAGGCTATGTTTTGTCTTTGACTTAATGAAAAGCAAAACACAATCACAAATATCTGAATCTTTTAGCATCTAAATCTGACTTCACACCTCAATGACTTTGGCACAAAGGCTTTTTTCTGTTTCCTCATGTGTGTTTAGACCCCAGTTAGGAGGGTGCGTGTTACCTTTTCCTTTCAGTCATCTCTAAGAGCAACACCGGATTTTGACGCACCGAGGCGAGGCTGTTCTCATTAGTCTCAGTATCCGCGAGGAGCTGGCCCAGATAAACCTGCTCAGCAAGTCTTTCCCTGAAGAGTTGCAGTTAGTGTGCTAGATATGCAAAAGCAAGCCAGCAAAGAACAGAGCGAGCTCAGTGGTGGGAGGTTTTAAAGTCTGGAATGCTGTTCAGAGAGCTGCAGTTCAATTAAAGCCTCCACAAACCACCAAACTGCGAGTGTGAAGATGAGATTGAGAGTTAGGGTGTGAGGGTGAGGGAGTTGATTTTTGTAATCACTGAGTTTAGTTGAGAGTTACTGTGGATTCCAAGAACAGTACACACTTGAGAGCTCGGTATTTATTCTATAGTCCAACACGATAAGCACAACACACACACAAAACGTTGTGCTTCCATCAACCAAGAATCCGCTAATCCTTAACCCTTGTGTTTACAAATGGGGGCCAACTGACCCCACACCTGTAAAACTTGTATCATTTGCCTCAGTCCTCGCACGCACAAGGGTTAATAGTCAACCAATATTTCTTATCTATATAAACTGCTAAAATGTGTTTACTCGAAGTCATCATGAGCGCATATGTCACTAATTCAGGGCTTTTAATTAATTATTTGTACTAGAATGGTGGTAGGAGTTCACCCCGTTGCTGATTTGATCTCTGCTCCACCAGTCTGTCGCTGTGTCCTTGGGCAAGACACTTCACTCGCTTTGCCTGCTGGTGGTGGTCAGAGCTTCAGTCAGACTGCCCCAGGGCAGCTGTGGCTACTATCTAGTAGCTTACCACCTCAGCATATGAATGTATGAATAAATGGGTGAATGACTAAATATGTGTTCTTAGGTTTTAAAACCTTACTTGGTCTCCTCCATATATACTTCTTGCCACTGAGGACAAATGGGTCAATATTTGTTCTGACTGTAATATCCAGTTGATACTTGACATAGAATCAGTAACTAGCTTTGTTTTGACATTGTTCATGTTGGTATCTGCAAATTTCAGCCAAGCCTAAAGATGAAAATTTTGTAATTTTTTATTTTTTACTTTTTTTCTGGTCCAATTTCATTGTGGACAAGAAGTTGTACATCCCATTTTAAAAAATTGTGGAAAGTTAAAGTAAGCTTGAGCCTCAGTGGATCCAAAGGTATATAACAAATGTCATTTCATCTCAGTGTGACAGGCTAGATCAAGTGACAGGTTGGCCTGGACCAGCCCAGACTGGTCTTGAACCCAAGATGTTCTTACTAGGGGAAACAGTGATAATACAGTACCATTTTCTGATTTACTGTATTACTTTAAGTGTTTTAATTGTAATCATGGTCTGATTTATTTCTTATTTTTATTTGTTAACTTTTAGCAGGCAGAGTAAATTGCACATAAAGATTAACTTACCTTGGTCCAGAGACTTGGCCGGAGCCCAGCTTTTGAAGTAATCATCCTAAATGAAAACACAAGAAACTAAGCTATAAAAATATCTTCAAGAATAAAGAATGTTACTGCACAAAACCCAATAGAAACAAGCATAACACATAAGTGATTTAGTTGTTCTTTGAGAACAGAACTTCAGTTTAATTTCTATCATTATTGCATTAGTGCACATGTAAAGACTCCGAATCAAACCTACAACGTGAAAAAGAATCAGTAACTAGCTTTTTTTTTTTTTAAATTAACTGCAAGTGAAAACAGATTGTAAGTGCCATTAGTGATACTGTTTGAGGAATTAGTTTAAGTAGACAACCTGCTGGTGACACAGGTGTACACTTTAACGTCTTGCAGTCCAAACAGATTACAAAACTTTTTAAATAGCTTTGAAATGTTATTAAAAAGTACCCCTTTTTAAGTGTAATGTTTTTAGACTTGGTTTTAAAAGTCTCTTTTTTTCATGGTCTCCAGTGACCTGGGGCTAATAAGGTCAACCTTTCTGATAAAAAAGTTCACAAAGTGTTTTTTTTTTTTTTTTTTTTAAAATGAGGGTGAGTGCACAGACATACTCCTAGACTTGAAGTGGTGTCTGAAGTTCAAGTATTTCCCAGAGCGAACCATATGTTTATCAGCGGGAAGTCAGCCAGTGTCAGTGACACGATGTGATGGAGGCAGAGGAGCCTGCTGGGTCTCAAAGTGGGATCTCTATCTCCTTCATTATTGAATAAGAGAGATGGCGGTGGAAGGTGAGTAGGGGGTTGGTGTGATGAGATGGATGACTGAATCCAAAAGCCCAAAGACTGAAATAACAAAAAATCCTGATAAAAGCTGAAATAGAGCAAATACTTTCTTTATAAATGACAACTCTAAACACTCAACAAAAAGGTTTCAGACAGAAAATGTAAAATGCAATGAGCTCCATAGCTGGGTCTTAACCAATATTTCTTGCTGTAAAAGTATGCAGAACAAGTCAAGATCCCTGTGAGAATATTTAGATGCTTCTATATGTAATTTTTTTAATGCAAAATATTTTAAATGCAACCAACATTTAAAAAAACTGCTTCTACATTATCATCAAAAAAGAAAGCGCTCACCTAGGATATTATGGCTACACAGTCTGGGTCAGCTATGGCATGCACGCTAAGAGGATTAGCCAAATTTGCTAAACTCCTCAGCTAATTCCCGATAGACTAAACAGTTTGGCTGAACTTCAGCTGCCCTTTACCACCTACAGTGGACTGTAAGTGAAGTAGCCTTGTGGACGTTTTCCAAGGCTTTGAACTTTGTCACGTTGCCATCTTACAATTTAAAAACTCTGTGTGTTGGTGGGACTTTATGCGCAGTGTACTGAGCCCATCTGAGTGAATCCTACCACTTTTTGGAGCATTTACATCTGCAAGTATTTATTGGGTGCATTTCTACAGTTCACTTTGCATCTCATCCTATCAAATGAAGATTCCAACACATGTCTGCTGGGTTTCCTACATGGTTTGTCAGCTACTATATTTTATAATTGACTTCTCAAGGTTGTCTTTAAACAAAGGCTTTCTTCTAGAGATTCTTCCTAAAGGCCATATTTGTGGAGGGAACAACTGATAGTTTTTCTGTTCACAGATTTTTCTATGAGCTGCTTTCGACCTTTTTGCTGCTTCTCTGATGAACAGTCTCCTGGTCTGGATAACAGACATGTCTTGATAGGTTTGGCGTTCTGACAAATCCTTTTCGTTCTGTGTTCCCTGCAAAATGTTCAACGATTTGTATAAAGTTTTAAGTTTCCAAAAACTTAAAACCGTGTCCTCAGGCTTCATTATGCTGTCTGTTCCCTGATGTTCTCTACCAAACTTCTTGGGAAAGCACAAAACAGTCTTAAACACTTATACTCAGAATAACTTTGGAAATATGTGAACTATCTAACTGGGTGAATTCTGCTGGATTGGATTTCATTCGGGGGTCTGAATGTAAATGCATGTCAAATTTTCAGATTTTTAATTGTAAAAAGAAAAAGAAAATAAAACAAGTACCTTTCTCTTTTCTTTTCATTTTGTGTAACTTTTTGCTCCTCATCACATTAAATCTCAAAACAAAATCTTGAGTTGAGAAACTGCCTGCTAATACTTTAAACGGTAGAAAGAATTAAATCTATAAAACCAGTAAAGCAAGAGTTTAATATGCTTAGCAGTGCCAAGCTACTTCATATCAGGCATTAAATTTGATTTTAAGATATCAACTCTGTCTTGTATTTTAATCAGTAACTTTTCTCCAGCTCTTTGACTTTAGGCACGTGTCAGAAATTACTAAGTAAAACAAAAACAGCATTAAATTAAACAAAGACAATACTCACCTCTGCTTCCTTTAAATAATTGAAGAAGGCAGAGAAGAATAGAAGGAGAAGAGAAAAGAAAGAAAGGTTAGTAATTATGGTCCAGTACGGTATGCATCGGATCTATTACAAGCCTGTGTTACTCATTCTGAATGCCAAGCTTAACCCCAAAGATCCATTTAATGCGAGTTTGATTCAGAAGGTGGTAAAATACCAGAGGACTCACACATTCACCCTCTTACACTGCCAGCCTTACGAGGCGGCCTTATTTGATGTGGCATGTAATTTAAGACACAATCGGGGCAAATTGTGCGGGTAGAGCAGCGGCACAGCATAAAACATGAAAAAGGAGGAAAAAGAGGAAGGAGACGAATCAGACTGGTTTGAGAATTAAGGCAGGAGTTTAAATGATATGTAATTGCGTTGTCTTTTTGATGCAAGATAAAAAGACAAACATCTATTCATCTTCATATCTACGCATGCAACTATCCACCTCACATAAATGTACATGGAAATATATATTTTTGCTTAAATGATAGCAAAATAAGGGAACATAACAAAAAAATAAATACATTTTGCACTACCAAAGTCACAACTTAATGCCTTTAGTGTCTTCTAGCAATGGAACTGAGCTGCATGCTGATATATATAATGCACATGCACTTTGTCTGAATTGGACTGAATGTCAGCATCTCGACATGTGCAACTTTTTTTCCCCCACAGCTGGGAAAGCAAAACACTCTGGAAGAGCTTAAACCACGCTGTTGCATCAGGGAAAACTTCTGAATAATGTCATAATGCACTGATCCGCTGAGGTCAGACATGACTGTTGACAGTAGTGTTACGCTACCGTGAGCACCACACAGGTATAAGGTTTAAATTCCAGATGCAGCTCAACATACCTTACCCGTCTTCAAAAGTCAGGCGTGTCTGACATTAAACTTTGATTTTATGCCCTGCACCAGAGCTGGCCCAAGGCAACGAGAAATTCAAGTACATCTCAGTGAATTGTTCCGTTGACGCTGGTTTGTCAGATTAAAAGCATCTTTCAAACATAACCTTTAAGTATTAAACATGCTTTCCATTAAATCCACAACCCTGTATAATTTTCTTTTCTTTTTAGTAGTCTTATGTAATATTATAGTCTTAAATGTCATGTTTTCATTGTTAGAAAACTATCTGTTAAAAAAAGGCTTTTCAAATGTATTTGTTAAAATATAATTACTGTTATGTAATTTGTCATTGCACCTAAATCTATACAGTCTTAAGTTTTAAACTTGCTAGTTTGACCATGACTGGTGCTTGTGTCTGGTCTGAGGTCACATTTTATGCATCTGACTATAAATTAATCAATAAATAAAGAACTGCCCCCTCTTTCCCAACTCTACACTGAAATATTCAGATATGATGGTCAGACCAAATGAATAAGTGGAAATAATAAGTGGAAATAACCTGATTTCCACTAGATTATTGTCTTATCTTGTGAGCAAGTGTGTTTGTTGTTCTTCTGATGCACAGTGATTAAATCTGACTTCAGATGAATGTTGTCATGTAGCTTGCCATATAAAACCTAAATCTGACCAGCAAAAAGCCTTGAATTTGTTTGCATTGAATTAAATGGGACTGTTAGTTTCAATGCCCATAAGACCTACCAGTATCATTAAATCTGGTGCTGTGTTTGCCCAACATGGCGATGTCAAATTCCTGTGTGCTAGCTGGAGCTGTAAAGCTTACATATGGTTCCTCATACATTAATGATGTGCTTAACTGTGTGTCAAGGGTATATTTGAGTTGGCATGGCTGTGGAATAGCAAACCAAAGTGTAGACATCCAGTCAGGAAATGGAGTGGCTCAGCTTGCCATTTAAAATGGCACTGAACTGAAAGTGAAGAAAATGTGGTCAGGGAAAAGAAGAGTTAAAAGCATATGTTTCACAAAACCCTATAACCTCCTAAAACCATGCCAGTATGCAACAAAACACACCATTTTTCCTTATTGTGTTATTGTGAAAGATGTACAATTTTTTTTTTTAAATTTTTATCTTTAGCTTTGACATTTGTTAGTAAAAATAAGAACTTCCATATGCATAAGCATATTTGACCGTCCAGTTATTGATTTCTTGACTTGTTAGGAGCGTGATCTTCCCTCTGTTTTCCACATTTGATTGTAAAAAAACAGGTTTGAAATTATGTCGTATGTGGTTTTGATTGTTGGCTATAAGAAATAGGTTAAGACTAGTGCATTTTGAATAATTTGCCCTTCAAACGGTTGCAGTTGTTTTTGTAAAAATATATTTAAAATATTGTAAAAAAAATAATTAGATGTTTTTATATTTGACTAATAGAAATGAACTTAAAACAAAAGTGTCCAACTCTGGACTGCAAAAACCAGGATCTGTGCTCTTAAAAAATGTTGTGTAAAAGGACAAAATGTGTGAAAGAGCGGGTTTGTTTGGTAAAAGCATGTTTCCCTGAAGGGCCCCTAAGGCTAGTGTGCAGTACTTCAAATTCCTCTGGGTCTTGTGGACTAAGGAAAAAGTTTAACTGTCTATTTACCTCAGTTTCTATTCTGTTAACTGTACAACAGTGTTGTACATACTGCTACTCATGCTCAGGGTAATTTCCATGCAAATAAAATTTAATAGAGAGAGCTAGATACTAATATAAATGTACACATTTCCTTTCCTATTAAAATTGTCTTTGTTTTTGCTAATCTATGCTTTTTTTTTTTTTTTTCTTATTCACAGCCTGGTGAGTCGCAGGATTTTCAGAACACGGGTAGAAAACTCTGCCTCAATGACATGTCTGACTCATATTCAATAGAACGAACACTTGTTCATTCATCAACCATCTAGACAGTCTGCAATTTGCGGTACCAGTTGCTATGTTAATTCTGACCTGGAGCCATTACAGTGTTGCATTCACCTGCAGCGTCTAACCAAAGACCTTGTACTGTATACAAGCTACTGTTACTTGGGGATCACAGGGTTGCTGGTGACCCAATTACTATTCAGCTTAAGTAGCAGGAATGACCTTTCCTCACAAAAGTCTCCCATTAATATTTGAATGTGCACATCTCAGAAGCATTAATACCCTGCTTAGCTCACTGCAACACTGTCCCAATGTCATTCAAACCTTTAAAAGAGATTACGAGGAGATAAAACTGTGCCTTTATTATTATATAATCTTTGATAGAGGTGGAGCTGCTGCGTTCAGCAGCAAATGTCGAACTGATCAAAGCGCATTGGCTCAAAGCTAGGAATGCTCCGCTGGAGCAAAATACGTGAATGACTCGACAAATTATTTTATGCATTTAATTAAAAATCATCTAAAATAAATTGAATCTGTCAGTGTAAACGGGATTCATTATTTGTAAAACTGCACACAAGTTGATTCCACTGTGCCTCGTTTTAATTGGTGCTCAATGCAAGTTTGCTTTGCAGCAGTTCTGAGTTGGCAAGGAAGCATTTTTATCAGGTGGTTTTGCTTTTTAGCAACTAGAGGATTTAGATTAAACTAGATTGCAAGGTTCAATAAATGAAAGGAAAAGAAGGAAAAAGCAGATAATAAGGAAATGGAGGTACTACATGATAAACCCCATTCCTGGTGTTAGACTTGCTGTTAAAGCTTTACTATATTGTGTTTTTTTTTTTTTTGTTTTTTTTTTTGCATGGTTTGCGGTATTAATGGATTTTTCTGTGTTATGGTTGTGAACAAGAAACTCTAAAGCAACAGTTTGAATCCAAGAAACCCTGGAGGTTTTGGTTCACTTCTATGTTTACGGTATATATAAATACATTTCCAGCTAAAGCATGGATTTCACTAAACTCCTGGCGATGTTCTATGACGGGGGTCTTCAAAACCAGGCCTCGGAGGCAGGTGTCCTGCAACCTTCAGGTGTGTCTCTGCTTCATCACTTGAGTCAAATAACAAACTGACTATCAGGATTCTGGAGGACTTAACTGCACACTGAGGATGATATAATTCAGTTCATGTTCCGAGATGTGGCCGTTGTCATGCTCGCTCATTCATTAAACATCATCTGGAAGAAGATACGAGCCTCTCATATCAGCCCTACTGTGTTCAGACAAAGTAATGAAGAAGCAAAGAAGAGCTGATTTCTCAAATAAGTGAAACCGGGTCCGAGTAGCTGAAACCCACGGTAAGAATAACAACAATAAGAATAGGAATGCATCAGTAAGGAAGTGAGTCCACATCAGCAGAGCATTCATAATCAGATTCATTACTTCTGGCTCAAACTATTTATTGCACTACATTAATAGCATACCAGACTCGATTAAATCAGGCATGCACATTTCTGTGGAGCTTGTCAGTGGTAAGTGGTACATATTAAATAGAAGTGTGTAAACAGGAAACGGGATATATTGAATGGGATCTGAATTATGTGTGTTTTGTGCACGGGAATCATTAACACATTATAAAGTAATAACTGTATGTTATATCCCCTCTAATCCCTATTAAACTGATCTTTCTTTGCCAATATTGTTGCACTCTTTGATTTTGTTTACAACAAATCATCTGCTACAATGCCCTCTGGTTTTACTATGAAATGATGTCATGACTTCTTGTCACTGCATTACAAACTTTGAGGTTTACAAATGTTAAAGGACGTAACTGCGGAAAAGGAGGGTGGTCAGTGTAAACTGGCTGTTAAAGCTGCACTATGTTTTGGTTTTCAAAACATAGTGCAGAGTAAAACATATTTCATTTCTATAAAAACTGTGTGCATGTGGTCATCAAGCATGCTGGGTCAGTCTTTCTTCCTCTGTTTTAATTTGATAGTTATAACATCTACTATGATAAAAGACCCGTAAGGAAGTTTGTGACAGGAAAATGGAGTGAAGGAACATCGATCCATAGGGGAACTAAAGCGGAACTGGCTTCAATCCAAACAGCTTCTCTCAGCAAAAAATAGCATTCATTGGATGTGTGGGTGCATGTGTGTGTGTGTGTGTGTGTGTGTGCTCACAAGTGGGTGATTGTGAGATTGTGTAAATACTGACATTAACATTACAAAAGGCATATCCAAGCCTGCAGTGCTGACCGTAGATGTCATAATAAGGGGATGAGGATGCAAATCTGGCCTCTCTGAGGAAACTAAACAGCATTAAAATTTTACTGTGTACTTTACACATTTTATTCATGACTCTGGAAGATCGCCGAGTTCCTTTCCTTCCTTATACCCCCCCCCATAGTCTCTTAAACTACCCCTCTCCATCTATGTCTTCCCTTTCTCTCCTCTCGAACAATCTTTATGCTTCTCCTTAGGCTACATCGTCTGATCTGATCAGCAGCTGCTGAAGCTGATATATGAGCTTTGTGAGCGGGACATACAGCGGAGGAGAGAGTGGCTTCCAGAAATACACTGCATCAGATTACTGTACTGTTAGGCATCAGAAGAAGTGAAGCATGCTAAACAGAAATGTGTGAAGGCTTGCCTCACCCATTTCGCCGTCATGGTTTGGCTTTGATATCGAAGTTTGGGTTGGAGGTTTAAACTTCCCCCTGTTGGTTTCGTTGTGTAATTGTTTGGACAGCTCAGTGGCAGCACAAGTGGCTTACACATAATTCTTGAGATATCTAAAGAATTTAATTTTGACTAGTTCGAGATATGTTCGAGATAACTTAAAGTGTAATTACTTATATGTAACGCGTCAAACGACAAATCCGGTGATGTCATTTGAGATATCCGGAAAGGAAGTTTGACTCATCAAAAATATAATTGAAGATATCTTGAATTATTATTCTTACTAAAGAATGCAAAACTCGGATATCTCAAATTACCATTCCGGAGAGTCAAAATGTAGTCGGCTCTAGTCGTTTTTTAGATATTTAGAAAGTAATTACGGATAGTCAGACGGAACAGATTTTATCTTAAAAAGGCCTGTCATAAACGTAGCGGAGTGAAACGCTCTGCGATCTGGAGGTGTGAAGAGTCTCGTTTACAGAACACCAAAACGAGTTGCTCCGAGATGGACCTCATGACAGGGACAAGAGACGGGCAAAAAAAGAGGAATTCAAACCAAAGCGTTCCAGTTTCACATTATACTGACAGGAATTGAATGATTTAAATGTGAAAACAAAAGATTTAAAAATGTACACTTTAGAACACCATCTTTTTATGCTTAATCCCTTGTTATGCATTTTACTGAGCACAATTGTCTATATTTTGACAATAGTGTTTAAATGTAAAAGGTATTTTACATGTTATTTATGTCTACACAGAAGAAGATACAGGCAAAAAGTTGATCCATTTGTAATTTATTTTCTAGGTCTTCATATTTTGTATTTCACAGATGAAAAGGATGTAACATAGGATAACTAAGGACTTTCAAAACAACAAAAAAGAAGAATAAAAAAACAGAAATCAGGAAGAGGAGTCTGTTAATACTGTTATTTGTTCTGTAAGTTATGTAAGGATCTGGCAAATCAATGACAACAAGAACAGTCCACAGTCAAGGAAGCATCGCTAAACAGAATCTAACAAATGATTTTCTTTCTGCTTACTTCTCCACTCTTCTCCCAATGGCTCCACTTTTAAAAACCCCTTCATTCATCATTTTCTCCCCCTTCTCTCCATCGAACATGTCCAGAAACCCAAAATGTGGCTCAAAGCCAACATCATAAAATGTGCTTCCTCTTCAATCTTTTTTTTTTTTTTTTTTTTTTTTTTTCCAAGTTAATGAGAGGGAAAATCTTCACTGGACAGTCTGTTAATCAAAATATTGTGCCATCTTTCACATCGTTTTCTCTTTCCAATAGGTTCCCCAAATGGTTTTCTCTCATTTATTTCCTGTCCAATTTCCCGTCAGGATATTGAACACAAAATCAAGAAATTAGAAAGACGAAAAGTACTCAGAACAGAGAAGAGAGGGAAAAACCAAAGCTTTTGAAGAAACAAAAGAAGGAGAAAATTCAAAGCCTCCCGTGAAATTGTGAGAAACAAAAATCTATTTGAGTACTTTGGAAATCAGCAGCTTTCAGCTGCTAATAACAGAACAAACCAAGTGACAAAGAGACTGAGCAGAAATGACAGGAGCAATTAGTGCAGAGAGGAAAAAGAGTCCAGATAGTAAAATGACAGTTGTATTTCTATTCACATGTCAAGTGATTTTGTTGCTTCAGGAATTATGCAAGCCATGAAACAGAAATGATTGGGAAAATGAATAATCAACAGTGCTCTACATGAGTTTGGAGTTGTACAAGCTGGTTTATGAGAAAAACAAAGAGAAACAGAGAAAGGAGGACTTTAATCTGCCCCTTTTTTTGAGTGCTTAGACAAAATTACACCTTTTTGGACTTGCATGTAGAAAAAAATATGCTCTAAAACCTGTCATACTGAGTTGCAAAATGTTTTTTTTTTTTTTTTACATGTCTTCAAAATGTAAAAGTGCTTTTAAATGCATTCAAGGGCCTCTTTTTAAGGGCAGGCATGGACGTCTGCCATTAGAGAAAAGCGACACGCAGTGACAAGTAGTCCTTACGTTTGTTAGATCTTTCTCACTCTGGACTTGACATTTCACAGCAAATGAAAAACAAGAACATTTAATTACATCACAACTGTCGATGACCTCGTTCCACTGACCGGTGCATGCTGGCTCATTGTCTTGGCTTACAGGGACAACTTAATCGTCCATGTGACAAGCGCTTTGATTGGGTAACAAGGGCACGTTTAGCCCTCACATTTAATCAGATCTGTGTAGCAACTTTCTGACAGAGAGGTAAAGTGAAAATTAGAATAGAAATTTCACAGTATTTTTTTTTTATATTTTATTATTATTATTATTATTATTATTTCTAATTAGATATTCAAATGCATAGAAGTTAATTTTTCCTTCCACTCTGACAACAACCCTGAACGTACAGCCAGAATGACAGCTGCATGGATCGGATCAAGACATATTTCTTTGTTAGAACGGTCATGTGGCTCAGCTGTGAAGCAGACACTCCAGGCTGAAACTGCAGTCCTCGAAGCAGCCGTCCTAAGTTCGATTTCCATGCCTGGACCAATTACTGCATGTCTTCCCTATCTCTCTTTGCCCTAATGCCTGCTCAACTGCTAATGAATAAAGGCCACTAGTGCCAAAAAAGACCTTTAAAAACAAAGAACGGTTCTGTCAGTGCAGACTTGAAAAGAAAATTACCATTCGCAGATGCTTGTCATTCAGTTTGATGGAGTTTCAGCTGTTTTGCATAGCAGAATCGGCAAAAGTTTCAGTCTCTAGATGTAAAAATCCAGCTTAGAAAAAAATTCCAGCTGTAATTGCTGGTAAAAGGAGGTCTGCAATGTATTTTCTTAAAGGAAGTTGAATAAAATACTTTGATCAAATCAAATAATTTTAAGGTTTGTACTTGGATGAAATGTATAATGTATCCTTTTCCCTGCATGTCACCACTATTCATTGATCATTCACAAAAAATACCAATAAAATACTTCAAAGTCTTTGAGACAGAATGTACAAAAGTTCAAGTGGTACATTTTTTTTTTTCAAAACACCCAATGACAGACGAACATGACAGCTATATGTTATCATGCATGTATTTCTATCCTGTTTCCATGTGTGTAATGTTACATTTCAAACTTTATCACAACCTAAAGGTATGATGGATATGTCAAAGCTACTTGGTGCTACTTTGGAAAAACACTGCAAGACAAAGAGAAAACAACTTGCACATTTTCTACTTGTCTCTCGATGGAAACATATTTACTTGCAGCCTCTCATCACGCTAAGTGTAGACTTAATTTATCTTGCTAGTTGTAATAACATTGCTTCCTGTGTGATGATGCAACCGAGAAAGGAAGCTATGACTTAATAGTCCTAACATGAAAGAAATAAAGACTTAATGACGTTAAACTAATCCAGCAGACTCCTGCCTTCATCAGTCATCTTTCACTTCATGTTGCCTAATGTTCTCCATCGTCATTTCAATTTTCCACAGACAGTCGCCATAATTTCTTAATTTGCACTCGCCATTTTACTCTTTGGCTGTGTGAAGTAGCAATGAGCATTTCAGAATTGTGTCTATGCTAGATGCCAGTCAGAAGGTTCCCAGCAACTAAACTTCCCTATGAAATGTTTTAATTGCTCACTGCAGGGCCTGATCAAGAGCAAAGTAACAGAAGCAGTTTAAATGCTAAATAAATGTGACTCACAGTTACACCAGACTAAATGCAGACCAACAGCAGTGAGAAAGTAAAAACGGAACAACAAACTTGACTTTTTTGAGGCCGAACAGTTTGGGAAACATTATATAGAGCTAAAAATGAAGGTGAAATATCTCCTAGACTTAGAGGACTAGGAATAGAAAGTTTTAACAACCACTGTATAGTAGATTTATAACCTATTTATACAAAAAAAACAAACAAAAAAAAAAAACAGCTTTGGTAGGTTAAAATGTAAGAGCAAATGTGAATTTGAGTATTGCTCAGTCAGCAGTATTTAGGTTTACTTTCTAACCAAAACATTTATCTGATTATTTAAACTGAGATTGCTGTAACTGCAGATCAACTGACTCACAAAAAAGTAAGCAGTTTTAATATTTGCAAGTCAGGAAAAACAGTCATTGTCTGGGAATTACAGAACTACAGTGGAATCCAAGCAGATAGCCTGTCTAATTAACCAGCTAATGGCAGTCTGTTATATTTATGTGCTCTATAAAGGGCAGAGCTGACAAAAGGAAGTGGTGAACCGTCAGGCCTTTTAAAGTATTCAGAGAAGGCTCTTGGTTCTCAAAAAGGATTAAAAAAACCCTGAATAGATCACATTTTAAAAGTACAGCTCGTCTACTTGGGGAAAATGTAGCATCTTGGTCTAAAATCCTTCTGGTGTCAGATGCTTCAGATTGTTGAGAATGACATCAGAAAGATACAAAAGATACAAGATGCAAGTTTATTTCATTCCTAAGTAATGCACACATACCCACTTTATAGAGAATAAACTATTCTATGATGGTTAAGGTCAGGAGTTAAAGTACAATGTTAGGTGTTTGGAATAACGCACAAAAAATATGTTAAAATGCTAAAAAAGGCAACAGAGATGCAAAGCAGATTATTAAACTTCCTCAACATATTACTCATTTTCCTTGATCCTGCCAAAATACCAGCCTACACATGTGTTAAGATCTCAGTTCTCGGCGTCGTAAGACTACGTTTTAAAGACATTTCGATACATATTTTCTTGTTAGCCTCAGCTGTTTGCCAAGAATTGTGTGCATCCCCCATTATTGACACAGTAAACAGACAAACATCTGACTTACTGAACTAGTGAAGGAGTCAGAACGTGACAAGGGTAAAGGGGGAAAAGGTGAGCCCACATGTCAGCCTCACACAGAGTGACAGCAAAAGTGTGACGGATGAAATCAAGGGACGCGAAAGCAAACCGACAAGGAAAAAAAAAAAAAAACTGCTTTGATTCTGACATCCTCGCCACGCACTTCGCTCGTGTTAGAAACAGTTTGCTGTCAGAGCTGCATTTCTTAACTACGTAAGCCTTTCAGCAGCTCCCGAGCGTATTGAGATCAGCGTAGATTTAACACATTCAGAGATAACAGAACGGAGCAGTCAGTGTAATAAATACCAGATAAGACAACATGTCACTAGCTTAGCCTGACAAAGATACAGGTCTGCTTCCCCGCAGGCGTTTGTTTTTTGTCTGCGGCGCTTGACCGCATGTCACTTAGTGTGTGTCCTTGATTTTCTTATCAGTGCAGAGGGCTTCACCCATTGTGTGTTCAGCCACAAGCGAGATGATGATAAACCCAGTCTAATGCTGCTGTCTGCTAACAGTCAGTCGTGCTTCTGTAACCTTTTCTTGGTGTGAAATACAAAGCTAAAGCTGTTTCTTTAGTCCGTCTTTCAAGACCTCGCTGTGAACATTTTCACAGTTTCCCCTCTGACAGCTGTTGCCTCCACACCACTGCAGGAAGATGTGCATCTACAGAGTGGAAATTACAAACTGTTAATAGCCCACCTGTTTTCATTGGGTTCTTTGTACCACAGCTAAACCTCTAATCCTGAATAATTTACGAAGAAGAGATGCAGAAGGTGATACCCGCGGGCAGCTGCAGAGCTAGGAGACATAGAAAAGCTAGCACAAACCAGCACAGTACATCTGGCAAAAGTATTC
The DNA here is from genome assembly GCF_001443285.1 of Poecilia latipinna. Taxonomy (NCBI): domain Eukaryota; kingdom Metazoa; phylum Chordata; class Actinopteri; order Cyprinodontiformes; family Poeciliidae; genus Poecilia; species Poecilia latipinna. The sequence continues at coordinate 50,283 of NW_015114200.1, read as the reverse complement.
AGACTCTTTAGACTTTTTTTTTAATGTTTTGTAACATTGCAACCACAAACGTTAGTGTTTTGTTGGAATCTTATGTAACAGACTGACACAAAAAAACGCAAAATCGCAAAGAAAAAAGGAAAAAAAAAGTTTAAATCAGTGCTACGTAATAAAACAATTTCACAACTTTTGACCATTTTAAAGAACACACTGTTCAACACATCATTCCAACGTGGATAGCGTATGGCACACCTGCAAACCTACCAAGACGTGGCTGTCCACCCAATATCAGAAGCCAAACACAGAGTTGAGATTTGCACTCAACAAATTTAGAAAACAGCGGCAGGATTTGACTTTCTGCCAATGTGTGTCGAGTAATACCTACGCTACATAACACTCCAAACACACCATGCCGGGCGTCTTTACTCATAAATAACTTTTAACACAATGCTAACCAAATTATTTTACAGGGAAATAGAATTAGAAGAACACAGACTACATGTGAGAAGTAGAAACACTTTTGGAAAAAAAACAGTGATGAGGAAAAAAAAAAGAAATCTAATGAATAAAGCAAATAAAACCACAGTCAGGGTTGAAGGACAGGGAATAAAAGTGTGTTTTTAGGCGAGTTTAGAAAGGGATGTATGTAAATCGTCCCAGATCCTCAGGGCAGCAACTGAAAGCGCTCATTCACATTGAGTTTTTTTCAAGCCTTTGGAACGACTTACAGTCTCTGGTTAGCTGGCTTAAGAAAGTGAGATAGTTTATATGAATTAATCAGTCCCAACAAATAAAATAGAACAGCAACAATAATTTTTTGGGTCAAAAATATAAGAATTTGAAAATGTATCTGGACTTCATTGAGTTGGGCTAAAACTTGGGTAAACCCGATCCCTCTGTGAAACATCATGGTGGCAGCATCATGCTATGGAGATCTTCAACAAGGATAGGAAAGCTGGTCAGAGTTTATGGCAAAATGAATGGGCCTAAATACAGGGCGATGCTGAAAGAAAACTAGACGCTGCAGCACACCTGAGAGTGGGGTGGAGGTTCACATGGAAGCAGGACAATGACCTTCACCACGGAGGTCAAAGTCAAACCTAAGATCAAAGAAAATTCATGTGATAGAAAAGCCTGATTAAAATCCAGGGTTAAAAGCAATTGAGATCATGCGGAGTGTGAAAACTGATGTTCCACAGAAGTGCCACATTCAACTTTTGCAAACTAAACTGGGCAAAAAGGTTTCAGTGCATAGATGTGCAAAGCTCTTCAAAACATCTGACAAAAGACGAAAAAGGCTGCAATTGCAGCAAATGAGTCGACACAATTTCTCACTCACTTTCTCACGCAGATGCCTTCAGTACAAATGTCTGCCACATGTATAACTTTTTCCATCATCATAACTAATATGCACCTTTTCTGCTCTGCTGTAAAACCCAACATACAGACCTTTCATTTCTCACTTTTTAGGCTTACCAAGTATAACAAAAAACAAACAGAAAGTAACTGCATTAATAAATTTGCCTGCATGCGCCTAGGAAAGCTTCTAAAAAAGGAGAAACAAACAGGTAAGCACAGGGAAAATGAAGAAAAAGCACTTCTTTATCTTGGTGAAAGTTAATTCTGTAATATTATATATTTAATGCTTCACAGTTAGAGCAAGACTCAAACGTTAACTAATACAATCTGGGGAAATTATGTGAGGGGCATGTAGGAGACTGATAGGTTTGCAGCTGTGATTTTTGGGCAGTCCTTGTTTTAGCTCACACACGGAATTCAAATGTACCGATTTAAATTCATGCAGCCGACTTCATGTACAAAACTATTCAATCTTGTCTAAATACCATCACATCTGACAGAATCCCTCAGCACCTGTCGGTATTCCACAGCGATACAGCGAGCTGTGGCAGTGAGCCAAGAGTTAAGCCAATCATGCACAGGCTCTCTCTTATCTATCTGCTCCACTGGGAAAACAAGGCAGCGGCTAAGGAGGACGGAGAGATAAATGTCCTTTCTTTACTCTAAGTGCATTACTCTGCTCCGTATAATCCTTTCCTCCTGTTCTTCTTCCACCTCATTTCCCCACAGCAAGTTTGCAGAAGTTGGTCCTCCCTCAGCATCTTGCAGCTGTCCTCAATTCGATGAGTTCTGTGCTCAGCATCTTCTTACTTTTTAAGCAGCTCCACCATTTGCCTTCCCTCTGCACAAAGGCTGTGTGGCCCGTTTTTCTTTTTTTGAACAACAGAAAGAATGATACAAAGTTCAAAAAGTTGGCCTATTAAAAAAAAAAAAAAAAAAAAAAACCACAGGGTGTTTTTTTTTTTGGGCGTTTACAAAAAAAGCTCAAACACAGAAACACACAAGAATTGACTGACTTGGGATTTAATCAGTCAATTCACACTAAATAAATGGATGAAAAGATTTTCCACACTAACCTCTAATATGCAACCTGTTAATATTTCTGCAATACATTTTTATTAAGTTTGTACAGTAAGAGCTGACATGTTTTAATACAAACCTGCAGCCACTGTGAAAAAAAGTACATTATCTTTATTTTATTTATTTTTTTTTTTTTAGGAATTTCATAGGTAAAAACAATAGCTACATCCATATGGATATAAAGCAAATGGTTGTAACCAGATACTGCTGATTAAATACATTTCTTTAATTGATAATCACTGTAAAAGCAGGAATGGCTGCTCATGTGTTGCATATGTTGTGTTTTAACACCATTTCAAAAAGTACATACATCAGAAATGACCTTGCAGATGCACTGGTAGCTGCAATGTGCATGTCAATTTTGTTTTGAAGTTCATCGTTCAACAGTGAGAATAATTACAATAATCAACAGTGAGATTGAAACATGTAGGTCAAATATCAACCCTTCCAGGAGTGGGCCAGTGGGCAAATTCACGCTAAAGGTCAGACCTTGAAATGCTCAACGCAATAGTAAAAAAACAAAAGCCAATTGAAAGCTCCGCTGGCACTTTAAATGTTAAAGACCATACAAACAGCTTGTTCATGTGCTAAGAAAAAGTCTAGGATCTACACTAGAACTGCAGGTGCTGCAATGGGCTAGTCAAAGTTCAAACCTCAACCTGATAGACATGTTGTGGTAGAACTTAAGATCTATGCATAAACAAAGGCTTCACCTTAATGAAGGAAAGTAAAAAAAGGTTAAGTTCAAATATTAAGATTTAAGGTTTTTAAGAGTTATTGCAACAAAGTGGTTCCACAAGTTGTACATTATTATAATGATAACTAGATTCTGTTATGATCCGTGTGTTTGAGTGTTTATTTTTGACATTTTCTGTGCTTCTGTCCTGTTTCCTCTGAGTCTCTGTCCTGTCCTCCCCGTTGATTGTCTTCCAGGTGTGTCTACTTACCTGATTACCCTCCCTGTGTATTTAAACCCACCTGTGTCTGTGTTCTTCGTCGGGTCCTTGTCTAACATTGTCAAACCTTTGCCTGTTTCCTCGTGTCTCCAGTTGTTCCTTCGTGCTGTTCTGCTGGATTAATTTTCATTAAATTTATTATTTTTTCATCTACCTGGGTCTCAGCGTGCGATCCTCACTATAACCACACCGCTTCATGACAGATTCTCACACACACAAAGTTTTATATCATAAGAAGTGACATGTTGGAATATATATATATTTTATCTCTCTTTTGCTTTTTGTATACTTATTACATCATTTTACAGCCCAAAAAACGACCAGAAAATGTTTATTTCCCGACGCGTAATATCCTATAATTAAAGGAGGATGTGTTTTACTTTTTTCCATTACTGTTAAAAATACATTTGGTAATACCTGAAGCTTGGCACACATATATAACATTTATCCCTGCAGCTCAGTGGCCATTTGTGTTCAAACAAACGATGCTGCACCACATACGTTGTGCTTGAAGAAGACTAAACTCTAAGTGGCAATAAACACTTTTTTCTGTACTCATCATTATGAGGTAAATGTTGTTTGCACAGTGTAATGACAACAGAATAAGGACACATCAGCATTTAGATTGGTTCCCTTAAGCTAACAATGTAATTTACTACAGTATGCAATTCCATCTGCCACAGGGTGCGAAAAATCTCCCAGGAAAATGTGGGCTTCATTTACCACACACAAAAAAACAGAAGTTAGTACTCCTTGTTTTGCCAGCAGCAATCACTTTCCCCCCAAAAAATAGCATAAGGCAGAACTGCTATGAGACTAACTGCTGTAGAAAGTTGTCTTTAAAGTTGCCTTTTCACTAAGCTAAATGTTATTGAAATAATAATGTTCTCAAGAAACAGAAAACCAAAACATATCTAAAGTTAATCGAGGAAAAAAAATGATATCCCATATAGTTCTTCTATTAAAACTATCATTTTAATATTGAATTTTTAATTTCATAACTTATAAATCAACTAAACAGCTAGGAATAGCTGAGATTTTTTTGATATCATGACCTGCAGTTACTGAAAAAATAACCAGTAGTATCTGGTTCCTGTCCAAATTGGATTTTTTTTTTTTTTTTTAAAGTAAATTTCAGAATTGAACTGTAATGTTTACTTAGAAAATTTAAGCAAAGTGTCCTTGATTCAAGACAAAATTTCTCCCTGTGGTTTCTATTGCAAAAAGTACTTTACAACAATAAAGTATTCTCAGATTATTTTCAATTTTTAAAAAATGAGAAGAAATGTTCTAGAAATGATTCTTTTGATAACCCCAGCCCGCCCTATGTCTAATAGAGATTCCCACAACACAAAATGCTGAGCGTAAACAATCCAACCTTAAGCTTCAGCCAGAAAATCTGTACGACAATCCAATTTTTCTTCGTTTCCATGACAGGGAAAGTCCAATAAACATGAAAAGGTCACAGCTTGTAAAAGAAAAACAACTGAATTAGGCAAAAGTCATGGTCTGAGCCACGGCGAGCCAGTGAAGCAATACAAAAAAAAGGAAACAAAAATCTATGAGAAATCTTTATGATTACTTGATAGAAAGACGTTAAATAAATGCATTTCTTGATGATTTCAGGAATATGTAAAGACAGAATATTCATATTGAAGTAGCTCCTGAATAGGACAGCAATCATTGGTGTTGCACATCTTTTCCATTACTTTGGAATAGTACAACAGAAACCTCAATTAGTGAATATCTATTCAGAGTTTGCAGTAAAGATTATAGAGACTCACACCAACTCGCACACAAACTCACAAATCTCTATGGCCCACATGAGCCAGGAGCTAATTTCACACTGCCTCCTAGGAATCTAAAAGGCTTACTCAGGAACAGAAACAAAGTCTGTGAGGGAAACAAAAGAAACGGAGGGAAAGGTGCTGATGTAGAAAAATAAAAATGAGACTCAATTGGAAAGTTAAAACTCTAAATGAAAACCTACAGAGGACAAGGAGAATGTAAGAGCAGTGTGAACAGAGAAAAGGCAAATGCAGATTTGGAGCAAAATCCTTTCTTTATATCAGCAAAAGCGCTAGAGAAAAAATAAAGATGAAGCAACAAACTCTTCAGCGGAAGGTCCGTCATTTTTAGGATGAATGCTGTAGGCATTGCAGAATACGAGCTGTTGAAGCTTCCTTCCACTGTGCTTTTCTATATAAATAAATATAGACTAAGAAAGCAAAAAGTATAAATTAATTAGACACGATTTTAGAAGAAACAGCTCGTCAATTTTGACTGTGGTCTTACTTTGTCTGGAAATCTGATGTCAAAAACATACATGACTAATCTGGAAAACAAACCACATACCAACTTATTTAGGTCTTCTTTAACATCTAAGATAAGAAGGTAAACAAATTACTATTTTTTCTAAGCTTGGCCAGATTGAATATAATCTTCCATCATTTCTTGAATAGCAGTTATTTATCATAAAGCCGTATTTGTAGTACGTGTTGCAGGCAAAGAGCAATTTCAGGGTTCTCCCCGTGTATTATAAGCCTGGCGGTCAGCCAGGCTTTACTTGACTGCCTTGCTAGGCTAAAAGTTGCTTGTTTCTATTTTAAATGGGTCTTTTTATGCATGCTTTGAGGAGCAGTTTACTGGCAGAGCGGAGACAATCCTGAAAGGCGGGTTTATAGATAATACATAGAACAGGACGTGAATTTGGGGCCTCCCTCGACGGGGTTCGTGCTCCTTACCTTTCACTCACCCTGGATGATTTGGAAGGTGTTCTTGCAGACCAGGTGCACCCGTATCTGCATTTAAATTAACCCCCTCCATCAAGGCAGGTGTCAACAAAAAATAATCTATGGTCTTGCTTTTGGAGGAGCGCATTGAGCAAACTGTGAAATACATATGAACAGAAAATTGTTTGTGACACTCGCCCAGTGATGGACTCCATGTTTGAGCTGAAGTTTGATCAAGTTTATATGCTCCCTGGGCCCAGTGGGCCGGTGGTCTAGCCTGTGGAGAGGCTGTTGGGCTCGCATTGTAGTCAAGCAGCACGCTGTTGTGTTTATGGCGCCACAATGCCCCATATCAAAGCAGCATACTAAGTGTAAACACTGGTATTTCTCTGCCAACAATATGAAAAAAAATAAGAATAACTCCCCGCTTGCTTTATTTATCTCCACCTAGTGCCACTGAACCAAAACCCAAACCTTTTGCTTGGATAATGGCAGAGGCGTACCCAGGTAGCAGTTTTGTTTTACTCTAACCTGCATCAGTCCTAACTCGCTCTCTTTCGACAAACAAACATCAGGTCCCTAACAAGCCCACGAGGGGACTGGCTTCTCCAACCACGTAATCACTGCTCTGATTGGTCGGGGGCCGTCTCTCCTCCGCCGGATTAATACAAGAATCTAGTGCAATTATTGCTGTAGATTCTATCAGACCGCCGGTGCTGTGTGACTGTAGAGAGAGCATTGTGTCACTCTTGCTTCAAAATGATTACAGTCTGAAATGACACCAAGATGTTCTTAACTTTGATTTAAAAGGAGCAAAATAAGATTTAATGAGCTCTCCTGAGAAAAAGTTCCATTTGAGTTATTGTGTAATAAAAACCCTCACCTTCACAGGTCAGCATTAAATGCAAATTACATCCTTTCACGTGTCCTTTTTACGATGAAACGAGCAGATTCAGAACATGCACATTCAAAAATCATAATAGGAATTATATATTTTATGTAACAATACCCATAGTCACCGTCGAGATTTATTGCGTTGGGTGTTCAATGTCAAACACATATTTTAAAGACCGACCTTCACTTTTAGGTAGAGGTACAAAGCAAACAGAGCAGCGCTCGTCACTGGCCACGTTATTTTAGGGGACAAATATGTTCTGTCGCCTAAAATAAATATTGTCCATGTACAGTACACTCATGAATAGCTATGGTTTAACAGTGTTCATTCGTTTGTCAAATTCATATCAAAAATATATATATTAATCCCACTTTTCACACAGGACACAAAGTCTACGAATAGTGCTTCACGTTAAGCAGGTATGTTAGAGAATTCTGATTCCTTGGGGGAAATCACAGACAAATAGAGCACAGCGTGTTTATGTCCATCTCTAAAAGAAACTCAGAATTTAAACTCCTGCTGGGGTTCATTACTATTTCTCAAAAAAAAAAAAAAAAAAAAAAAGGTTTCATGTATGAACTGTGATATGGATGCAACAGCACATTATGTGTACTGCAAGTTGGACCATCTTTGGTGCCATTTTGGGGAATTAGATTTATCAAGAAGTGAACACTACACTACACATGCACCAGATCTGCATGACAAAGAATGGTGAAAGATGCGTTTATCTGCACTTTGCAGTCTGAGGGCCAACCATTTGTAAAATAGCACTGGCAGTTTGGCATCTTTTCCACTATCTGCATAGAAATAGTCGTACAAATTTCTTCTGTGAAACGGGCCCCTGGATGTTAAATCCTGTTCAATTTTACCTTGAACCACCAGTCTCATCCATTTTTCTCTCCATCCATCCTTCAGTGCATCAAATAAATTGTGAAGATTGCTTTTCTGGATGTGTTTATGTTTACACCCTGCAGAATGACCAGCACAGCTACTCCAACTTGCAGCTTTTTAACTGTGTCTGTCAGGAGGAGTGAGCATTAAACTCAACCTCATTGGCAGTCCTAAATTATGTTTGGTGGTAAACATAATTAACACATTGTTGCTTTGAAGTATTTTGCAAAAAGATATTTGTTATAATAAAAAATACAAGTCGAAAAATGTGATAAGATACAAAATGAGTTTTAAGGCATTTAATATGACGTGAAGAAATACATCACAATATGATTCAATAACATAAATTAATCCACTTCCAACCTAACCCCAATATATTTTGGCATGCAGCACAATGCAAACATAATGTGATAACAGGTCAGCAACTTGGAGATTTTAAACCGAAGAGATACCAAATGTGACACTTTGGAAAAAACAGCAACTCCATAGGAATACGGCTGATGTTGTGCAAAATGTGGCTTCTGGGATATTTTTGATATTCTATTCATGTGCAATACATATATCCAATGAGAAGATGTTTTTCAAACAGATGGTAGATTAAGAAGTAGTCCATGTGCTTCAGTCTGAAAATCCATGTTAAAGTCTGTATTTCTTTGATAGGAAATTTTATATCACCCTATATACAGAGATTGTAGACCTCCTAAGATAAGTTCAAGCTCTTAACCTTCTTGTTTCCGAATTACAGCCTGAATATAGCCTCCTTTCATTCAGTGCTTCAGGGGACATGATTTTACACACATCACCTTGAGCTTCTCCAGCTGCTCCTAAGAAAATCTTCTTCAGTCGACTTTAGTAGTCTACTGGTAAAGTTTCACCGTATCTAATTAGAATCCCTCGTCCTCACATTGTAATCACCAAAATGTGTATAATTAGACCGAAAACATGACAGTCATGCCAAAAAATGCGGGGAGATAGTAAGACTTAAACAAAAGTCTTATCCTCTGAGGAGCACTCCATGAATCTTAATAGTCATCTTTGCTTAAAGCTCTTAACAAAATCTCTCTGAATTGAGTGTGTGGAGCGCATGAAGAACTCCAACAGCCCTCACACACTTCTTCCGTCATGCTGTTCAAACAGTAATTCAGTAAGGGTGATGGAGGGTCTTAATAACGTTACCAGAAGACCTGCTGTAAATGCAAATTTGTTTTGGGCGTAGCTCTCCGAGCCTGCACTCTTCTGTGAGGTCTTTTCTGTGTTCAGTGGGGTGCTCTGAATAATAACGGAGATCTACATCCTTCATTGAGACAGACAGCTGGTTTGCTATTCCGTACATGCGCTGAAAACTGCTGCGTAAAGCTGACAGGTGGGCTATCTGCAGAATCTTCATCAAACAAGGCCTATAAAGAATGCATAATGAGCTGCTGTCTGCTTTTCATCATTGTCATTTAGAAACTTACATTATTCAGCAATAAGATAAAAAATTTAAACAATTGGAATTATTATTTTTCTGTTCATTTCTCGTTTCTTGCCAAGAATCTAACGTGCTCAAATGCGTCTACTCGTGTCATCATTTTTCCTCTTACTTCTGTCCATCTTTTCCTAAATGGTGATAAATGAGACAAACTTCTGAAACTGGGAGCAGAATTTAGCAGCGTGTTCCCCTCTTTCTTGTTCTCCTGCTTTGTTTTTTTTTTTTTCCTCCATAAACAAACTGCTGTGATAATAGCTCTTTACCCCCCCATCTGTCTTTCTTTTGCTATAAACTGCTTCTCTCGGGGCACTTTGAGTTTTGTCACCCATTTCACGAAAGCGTCAGGTGTGAAAGAAGGTGATGTTCCCTTTCATGGGACTCTTTTATTGGTTCTCTTTTTTTGTGGAAAAAGTCTTCTGCTCAGAACAATAAACTTAATGGCTAGCTGGAATAGGCCAAGTGAAAGGAGAGAACATATTCAACTTGCTCCAACTAATGGCAGCCCAACAAGCTCTCAGATTAATTTAGCTAAATTATTTGACCACATAGGGGCGCTCACACTCTGTGCACAGACTGGATTTTCATCCACAGATGAATGACGTCAGGGCTTACGCCATCGTGATACAGCAGAACTCTGAGTGAAAAGCAGGACACATACTTAGCAGACGAGACAGAACTTGATGTCCTTATATTATCCATATTTAGACCAGCATAAACATGCTTTAGATATACCATCATATGTGGCTAAAAAAAATAAATTGTCCACTTAACTGAGCAGCGATTTGTACTGTATTTTTGAAATTGCAGAGCTTACTTGAAGGTGAGTCGTGCTAAAGGAACACATCCTTCATTCTTCGTAATAATAGTACCTTCAAATGTAAATTCGCCAAGCAATGTGTCCTAATTCACCCCTAATGTTCCATGCGCTCACAGAAGTGAGTGCTAATAATTAGAAACATAGCTTATTTTCTCTTCTGGCTTAAAGAATACAATGACCAAGATTTCCAAAAAGAAAAAAAAAAAAAGAAAAAAGATGTTTAATCATGTTATATTGGACGATGCCATAAGTTGGCTGAAAAGCTTTACTTATCTAATTTTATTCAAAACATAAAACAGATGTGTGAGTTGAACCGTCACAGATGGGCAAATCATGCAGGATTTAACAAAGCCCAATCAAATCTCTTTGTGGCCTCAGAAAGGCCAAACAGAGGATGAACTGATTTATCTTTTACCACAATCACCAGGATATTCAGTGTTTAGAGTGTACAGGAAGTCATTTAGTAAAGAAAAAAACTGGAAGATTATCTTTATTTTATTTTATTTTTCCAAAAGTGAATTACTGAATTACACAGTGTTCTGCATTAACAAATCGCCACTCAGTCTTGCTTCAGAAAGTTTTCATGGGATTTTTAGGGAGCCTAATGTAATGCAATGTAACCAAACGATGTCTAACATCTGATTAACCTTTTATTTATTCATTATTTTAAATTAAGTCCAGTTCAGAAAAATAAAAACAGTAGAATGCTGCGTTTTTAATGATTTGGTGGGGGAACAAACTGAATAAGGAACAATGTGTGCTATGAATCTTTTATCTTAACAGTGTATAAGCAGGTAAAGCTTCCATTTGAACAGTACTTAAAAAGACGCACCAACGACAAAGTAACAGTCAATAATAAATCTCATCAAAGACACAGTCATTATCCACAAATAGCGTCATAACCATAAAGTTGACAAGGAGCTAGTCAAAATGCTTACATTTTGACTAGCCCCTGTGTTAAAGTGTTAAAGTAATTGAAATGACTGCAACGGTATTAATCTCTGTTGCAAAGATTGATCCTTTCTTCTCAAATTGAAGCCTTGTGAAAGCGAGGGGAGCAGCAGAGGTGGTTTTACATTTCTCTGCTGTTGCGACTGCATATTTGCTATGATGTTTGTAACTGGGAATATGTGTGTCAGCACAGTTCAAGTAGCTGAAAAGATAGGAGGAAGAAGGGATGTGTTCTGCATACTAAAACAGACGGGGAACGCATCGTCTCCGAGAGGAAAGACAGGTGAAGAGTTGAAAATGCAAAGCGAGGTTAAAGGCTGAAGTATTAGTTTTGTCGAGCTGTGTTTTTAAGTACACATCAGTGATTCTGCTGCATTTTTTTTTTACTCTTTCTAAAACAAAACACCAAAATATTCCTTAGGGCATGGTCATTTTGAGCCAATGCTTCACATAAATATTGTAATTTAATGTATTTTCAACCAAGCAGATAGCTCATCCTGTAACTTTACATTTTTTATGCCTGAATATTTTCTATAATATATCCCTACTTAGTATAAGGAAGAAAGTTCATATACATGAAAATACATCATTGCAAATTTTCACTCATCTCTTTTGGTGTCAAAATGTTGTTTTCTATGTAAACTCTCTATTCTCTGTTCCTAATGTGTGATAATTACTTCAGATTTTAATATAAAAAGATTTTAGTCATTGTGCATTCTGCTTATCTTTGGTTTCAACGCATGGATTCTGTCATCACTCGTGACTCTGAATCCATGATATCAGTTAAAATGACTGGGATATTTCTTTACATTAATACTGTATAGGTGTTTTTTTTGTTGTTTTTTTTGTCATATTACTTCTTAGCAGAGCTGAAACATCATGGCCTCTCCCCCAAATTAGATGCTCATCGTCAATAATATCACCTAGATATGCACAAATAAAATCGACTGGTTACAAGCATCGACTGATTTTCTACTTGATCGGCCCAAACCAGAGACTGACCACTTAAACCCACAAAATCCAGTCTTTTCCCAATCAAGTCAGCATACCAGTATGGTGATAAGTTTCTAACTTTAACTTAAGAGTGTTAAGAATTAGACTCAGAGTTAGCCATTTTCTGCTCCTGTGAAGTTTTTGAAAATAAAACTAGAGGAAGCATAAGCATGTTAGGAGCTATTTAAAAGGAAACAGTGTTTCTGAAATGTGTGAGACATGAACTACATGCTGCAGTTTGTGACAGTGAGCGGTACACTGGTGGGATTGGTAAGATCATACTGTATGTGGAAAATGTTCACACTGCAAAGCTAAACTCAAAGTCGTTTAATCGTGACAGTGAAAATAAAAAATAACTTTTTTTTAACAGGTATCAGGAAGGCTGAGCATTGGAACATCATTGCACAGTTCTACAGTCCTTTTGGATGTCTCAAAGTTTAGTTGAGGGTTTGTGCTCTCTATAAAACCCACGCAGAATTGCTTTTAGTATTGCTTTTTTTTTCTTTTCAAATAACAATATTTAAGGACAATTTAAAATCTCGTGTTGTCTTTGAAGTAGTAAAATCCTGTAGTACAGCAGCTGTTCACGCAATGTGCAACATCGCCTGTGCTCCAAATTAAGATAATAAATGAACACTTACAGCAGGAGGGTTTAAAAAAAAAATCACATACCTTCTATATTATATTTCTTAAGTGACATCAGAATCAGTTGAACAGTGTTTAGAAAGGTTAAATCTTTACAAAAAAAATAATGGCTAAAAATTGGCCAGAGGTTTTGATTGATAGTTTTCTGCTCACTTCTGACAACAACATAGTCGGCTCTGGACCAAACTGAGTGTGATCCTAAAAAAAAAGAAAAAAAAAAATCTACAGCTTAGGTATTTGACCGCTTGACAACAACGCCGCCTCTTTTAGCTGGACTGCCAAAAAGCTGCACATTCATCACATTCATGTGTAAAATCTATAGCATTGTTTTAGTCACGACGGCAGCGTAAAACAAGATACGTCTTACCAAAATGAGAGTCAATAAAGCAGACAAAATTGCGTACATGACTCTCTTGTTGAAAAGTCTTGAACTTTTTTTTTGTCATTATTGTGTGGGAGACATTCGTTAGCAGACGAAAGAAACTTCTTGTAGTTTACTTGTACAAAAACATCTGAAAGGATAAGGAACACACTTAACTCACTATACGACAATGTATTAGGCTAAGTGTGGCTGCAGGTTAATGAAAACATCTTTGTCTTTTTCACCACCTCCCACCACAGACCATTATCTACATCCAGTAAAGCTTGCGTCTGTTTCATGCAGTCGCTGCACCTTGTGCCTCAAACAACTTCAATTAACCCCAAGAGACTCTAAATGGAATACTCCATCAAACACAATCCTCTCCTAAAAGCTAGTTAAACTCAATTGCTTTCATTAAGGTTTTAATAAGCCTGGAGTACATCCAGACAGTCCTAACAATATCATCTGGCCAAGAATAGGTAGCTGGATGTTTTTGTTTAAAACCAAAGATATGTCTCCTGTTTTTTATTTCTGCAAAATCTTTTTATAACTTGGGGTATCAGTTGGATGTTTCATGTATTTTTACTGGTATGAATTTAAACTAGTATCACTGATGATTAGCAAACCTGTTCTATGGTCTCTTGAACTTTCTGGTTCAAATTTGCCGGTTGTCAAATTATTACCTTGGTTCCATACCTACATGTAGCCATTTTGTCCCCTTATACTAGTACTTTCATTTTGCAACCACATACGTAACCATTAAAGAGTACTTCTCTAAATGTAATGTTGATCAAGTATTTTGATGAAATATAAAGATAAGTAGATTGTAACCTCCAAGTAAAGTCTGTACTCTGTCAAACAGGATTTTGTATCTTAAAAAAATCTTGAAGTGCAAAATCAAGTTTCCTCCAAAACATTTAATTCTAAGCACCAATAACAACAAGCTGCCTGCACAACAATGAAAATCACAACTTTCATCAAAAGTATCATTAATCGCTTTTAAAATAAGTGGTAGAAGTAAAAAGTAAAATAATGAAACGACAACGAATCAAAACAACGAAAAAACACCTGTTTGACATGATAGAAAGATTGAGGTACTTAAATGTTTTCTCTTTTCTGTTACAGTAAAAATATTTCCGTTGTTACTTAAAGGTAAAACATCCCAAGGCGATGAACACCGATGCACAGTGCATGTATAATTAAAAGTAAATCTAAATATAACTTCGAAGACTTTATATTCCATGTTTCCATTGGATACTGTTCTTTTTTCATGTTTTCGTGTCTCAGAAAATATGAGGTTATGATCCCTGATTCTAAGAGATCCTAAATGATGGATGTGCTCTAGTCCTGTATTTTTCCTGTCAAAAAATCTAAAAAAAAATCTATAAAAATGCAATAGACCATCAGTAAACAAACCAAAGTGCAGCTCACAGCGCGCCTCCGACAAGGTCAGAGATCAAGGTAAACTTAAAAACACTGTCGTCAAATGGCTCGGGAGACAGGAAAGCAGGGACTGAACGGGAGCGGGGTTGTCAGGGAGGGTTGCTAAGCCTGATCGTAATTTCAAGACTCCTTTATTCACCGTGGGAATTTCTATTTTCCATTTTTCTGCCTATCTATTTCCATCCTTTATAAATGAATGATTGAGGCAAAACACAATTCATTTTTGGAATTGAAGGACTCCAAAGGACACGCGTTCAACACACACAACTTGCAGGCTCCAGTGAAAGAGCATGATTAAATCATTTTTTTCATCAGGACCCAGGGCTCCATAGTGACACTCAGCCCAAGGTGGCTTTGTCACAGCAAGCAGCAGAACATTCACATGAATAAAAGGCCTTAAATTGCAGATCGACTACCTATTTAACAAATAAATATGATGGAGAATACAAAATACAGAATTATTCAAATATGAGCAGCTCCAGATTTTTTTTTGTTAAGAAGATTCAAAACTTTAAGATGAGCAATGCCATAATTCTGCATAAAGTTGTCCTTATGAGAAAAAAAAAAGGATTTTAAATGATATTTGGCTCATTTTATGCACATTGACAGTAAATGATCATTTCTGGGTCAGTTTAGTCTGAAAGGAGTACATTTTTAATGTTTACTTGGTATAGACAGACACACAGGTGTCCATAATGATCGGAATAAATAGGCAAGTTGTCATTTTAAATATAAACTCTAAACGTTTGTAAATATACTTTCTCCAGTAATTGGGATAAATAGTTTAACTGCCTAATTTTCCTTGGCGCTCAGTCCTATTGGTAAATTGAACCAAAGGCGATTAAAAATTGTAACTTTCAGTCTGCAGCCTGATCAAATTAAACAAGCTTATCTTATTAATTAGTGGGAGAAGATCTAAAAAAATAAAAACGTACATGCCCTCTGAATGTGCTCACTCTACAAAATGAAACCATTACAAGGAGTTTGTACAGAACTATAAGTAATTTCACAGCATTTGAGAGGCAAAATAATTGGCCACATGGAAAACTCAGGGAAAATAACTGCCACTGCGTGTGTTAATCACTTAATTAAACAAGTAATACAGATGGGTTTAATAATACAGAAGTTAATGTAATTGTGGTTTCTCTGCTTCCAGGAGAAGTTTTTCCAATGACAGCCTGACCCAATCCCCCCTCACCACCATCTACCCAACTTATTAGAAAACTGTCTTCTGCAATTAAACGAGCCGATGTGATTGGTCCATATACTTAAACTCCGATTAAGTATTTTTCAGTGTTACTTTACCAGAATTTTCCAAATTCTCTCTGCTGTCAGAGCCAAGACAACACACCTGCTTCAGGTTCTAAAGTTAATTGACTTTATGCAAGTAGCAAAATAGTAACAAGGCAGCTGGCCACTTCAAACACAGATTCAATATGTTCTCTTCACAGTAACCCAACAGATTGGAAGGACAGTTTTGTGCTTCTGTGTGCAATTGTATTACAGCAAATGTGATCATAAGGAAGTAAACATGAAAGCCAACATCAGAGGTACCAGTTGACCAAAAATGTTTAATCCATTGCAGTGAGTGATTAAAGTAAATACAATCTGTTTCATTCAAGTCCAAATCAAAATAGTTTATATTTATTACAAATGCAGTCGGATTCTTTTCTGAAGATCCAGTTTATACAATCAAAAATCCTTGTATTTGGGGTTAGATAGTGTGATTAGGTTATAATCGGTGGGGAATAAAGAATATGATGCGCACTGTGTATGACTAAAAACTAATTAGACCTTTTCAAATACGTGTTTGTATTTTGTGACCTGAGCAATATTTGAATTGCCCAGTAGTTATTGTCAATAAATAATGTGCCTGTGAAGTTCCATCTAATAACCGTCTGGCCACTGCTAAAATAATGCAACACCTTTCTTAATACAGGTGCAATGTTACATTATTCTTATTTTTTTATACGTTCAGGGAGACTTGGGTGAAACAATACAATGAACAACACTTTATGACATGAGGGGTGGGTTCCTTTAGTTTCCATGTCATGATTTTCTGATCTTTGTTATTTTAAGGACTCCAATTTTTTCTGAAATTGCAAATCAGTATTTCTTGAAAGGGAGGAAGAATAATAGTAGTAGCCTACATTTGGCCTACACTTTTTTTTTTGTACTTTTCAAGCTGAACTTTTTTAAAACATTGGTGTACCTTGAGCATAAATGCCTAATGCTGTGTCAGCATAACTTTGTTTGGTGAAATAAATTTAACTCAATATTATTATCCCCTAATACGAAGGGTTTTATGTGTTTGTCATGTCATTTTTGGGTGCTTTACTTTGAATTAAGAAGGATGCAGTTCTTGCACCGAAACCCTCTGCTGCTTCTAAATTGCTTCCTTAATAACATGTCAAGTTCATTGCAGTAGAAAAAAGGAACAATACCAAGGTGAGAGATATTGAAAATGTTTGAAAACACTATGCAAAAAGTTTGTTTTGACTGTTAACAGCTCTGAAATTTGTGTCCGAGTCCAAAGGTAGCTTATGCACTAATTATAAGAACTAATTTAATTTTGAAAGGTATATGAACTGCATTTTTAACATCCAGTCAAAAAATCTGAACCAATTTGGTCAAACCTGAACAAAGTTATTAGAATCTTTAAAACACAGTATTAGATTTATGAAGAATTTAATTGATTTATGAATACACAAAGTATTTCCAAGTGGTTTTTCACAGGTTTGAAAACTACATTAATTTACAGCAGAAAAACCACATTATATTGACTTATCAACACGTAGTAAATTACTGATTGATTTGATTGTTTTGTGAAATATTTACTTCACTAAAATATTGATTCTTGGTTTTCCCAAAACATTTTGTTCTAAATTTATCATAAAGCTCTTTCTTCTGAATGTAAAGCTTATATTTTGTTCAGGATTTTACCTCAACTTTTAAAGTATACCGCAAAGAATTTGTGTACCCAGAATGATCAAGAAAACTTTAGTTTATTTTCATTATAAGACAAAATTGAATTTGGCATTTGAATTATACACATACATTTACCCTGGCTGCCTTCAGAATAAAAACAAAAATGTCGTTTCTTCATTTTACACGTCCGGAAAATCTGCAATCATATTACAAAATAATGAAGCTTTAACTCATTATCTTTAAAAAAAAAAAAAAAAAAAAAAAAAAAAAAAAAAAAAAAGCAAAACAAGACTTGTGAGGTTAGGTCAAATATTGGAGGAGTTATATTAAACAATAATAATAAGAGAAAAAAAGCAAAGGCATGCATACTCAAAAAGGAAAATGACAGATAACTTATGAAAGTTTCAGTAAAGGGAAACGCATTAAACAAAGCCCAGACTACATGGCTTCTTCTTTCACTCCCCATCTCATTAATAGTTTATTAAACATTCATCACAAGCATGCTTTTGATTGGCATTTGGTTTGAAGCTTTTGATCAGTGCTGCTTATTTGTCTCCGTGCACCAGGACTCATTTGTTGCAGTAATGACTTAGCGGGCTCTTCAGATGATGGGAATAATGGTCGTCATTGTCCAAACTTCAAAAAAAAAGGAGTCTCTCTGCAAAAATAACCACTTCACATCTTTCTTTTCTTTTCTCTCTTTATGTTGCTTTCATTTCTTTTGTTAGCCCGTGTTCTCATCTTTCCAGGATACTTTCCATTTGTGGCATCCACCAAGCTGTTACATCTCTCCCAGCTTCTCAATTGTCACAATTTCTCTTAGTGCTTTCCCTACAGTGCTTACTGCTTCTTCCCTCTGATCTCTCAACTCACTTTTCATTCCTCTTATTTATGCTAGGCTGATGATGCTCTGTATGAGAACGGAGATTAGCAATGTGTTTGTTTGTGTCTGTGACACCTGGACTCATTTCTCACACTAATGACCTGGCGCCTTGTTAATGAATGACGGAAGTAATGCAGCTGTCACTTCCCAAAGCCATACTTTTTGATTTAGTCACTCACCTCCTTAGTCTCCATCCATATTCTCTCATCAGCGAATGTTGTCTGCAATTGTGATTTTTTTTTTTAAATTTTTTGCATATTTTGTAGAGCTTCCTTTATTCTTAATATATATAAAAAAAACAGCTTCTGGCACAGAAACTTTCTCGTGTGATTTTGCATAATCAGCGACTGTTAGAATGGGTCATGACAAAACCCTTAGTTTCTCCTCATGTAGTCTGCTGTGGATTTTAAAGTATGTTTACAATCATCCCCCTGTTATCTAAGCAATCTTTTCCCATCTGTTTTTATTGATACTTTTGAAGTATTTGCAGTGAGGTTTGGCAAGCAGTTCACAGAACACAGAACACAATCCTCCCTCCATCAATGAAATGTTCCATGTGTCACAGGGCACCATTTGCCTGAGGCAAAATCAATCCACGCCTCTTCATGTAACAATGGAAATATGTTTTTTTTGTTGTTTTTTTTTAATATTATTCTACATTCATGCAAAACCTCTGACATGGAATTTGGTGATGAGGACTGGAAAGAGGTATTGCTCTGGTGACTTTTTCAATAAAAGGTCATATTTTAAATGTGTGGCTGCAAAATAAAAAAAAAGAGCACTGCTACTCTAGAGCTGGCTAAACTGCACCCAAATGAAAACCCACAACCTTCCCACTCTACTCTTTAGGAAATAAGTGTATTGGCCCTCCAGACCTTAATTTGACCTCTAATATCCTGTCAGCAACTACTCCTGAATAGGCTTAGTAATGGAGGAAGCAGTTAACAGAGGCTGAGAACAGCTTGTTTTTATTCTTCAGCTGTAGTGGATGCTTTTGAGAGCAACCATTATGTAAATGTTCAGAGTGCCAGGCCTCCATTGTTGTTCATAGTTAGTACAAGTTTTGGAGCAAAATGCATCTTCCAGCCTCGGCTAACAGTAATTGTGAACAGTCTCTGCAAAAAAGGAAAAAAAAAAAAAATAATAATAAAGATAGTTGTTTTTGTTGCATCTGCAATTCAGTTTGCTGGAATTGGAGAACCAACCTTCCAGAGATTAATCCTGGGGTGCCCAAATGCTGTCCTCAAGAGCTACAACTTTTCTACTTTTAGATTCATCCCTGCTCCAATAATAATCACCTTACATTGTCAATCAGTCGTCATGGAAACATGCAACTTATTAAAGCAAACATCTTCAGTAAATAGGGGGACAGTATCAAACAAATTTTTCATACTCTAGCACACCAAGAAAAACAATATATTTACATCCAACAATATTTATTCTTTGAATCAAAAGCAGAATAAAATGAGGCAGAATTTACATAAACTTGTGCTGCCAGTGAGGTATACAGCATGTGAGGTATGCATGCCAAAGATGTGGTTTGCATGGATTTGCTTGTTTATCAGCCATAGGCTATTGGAATTTTTGAAAGTTCCATGGAACTATGTAGATTTTATTAAAGACGATGGTAACACTTTATATGACGGGGTGTGCATATGACTGACATGACATTGTCATAAACATAAAATTACACCTGTCATGAACATGAAGGAGTCTTTATGAATGTTGTCATGAAATGACATTCGGTAAATAATGACACTTTTAATGCAAAGTTGCTTTAAAAGTTGCATTACAGTCCATTAAAAGTGCCAACCTTGCATTAAAATGTCATTATTACAAAGTTGGAACTTTTAAAGGACTTTCAAGGCAACTTTTGAAGCAACTTTGCATTAAAAGTGTCATTATTTACCGAATGACATTTCATGACAACATTCATAAAGACTTCTTCATGTTCATGACAGGTGTAATTTTATGTTTATGACAGTGTCATGTCAGTCTTCTGCACACTGCTTCAAATAAAGTGTTAGCAAGACAATTATACCAACATTAAAACAAAGCAGTGAAGCTAAATGATCCTTTAAGTAAAATAAAAAAATATATATTGTTGAATTTCTTTTTCTGATATATCCAGATCTAACAATGAGATTTCATACAACTTTAGCATGAGTTTTGAAAGGAATAAGAATAAAATGCTATGTATTGAAAAAATACACTGAAATCAGGTGATATAAAGTATAACATTTCAAAAGTAGACCAAACAGGGGCCATTGCAAAACATCAGATCCCAAATTATCAGGAAGAATACAAAATTAGCCAGAATTGCACAACATCCTCTAAATTCCCTTTATTATCACTGAAAAGATCAACTCATTGTGGGAGGATTAGACTTCTACAAAGAGAATATAGTCTGAAGTGGTTTCAATCTGCATGACGCCCACCTAAAACAACACAAAAATAAACTGATGAAACATCAAACATAGGCTAATTAAAAAACTCAAAAGGTGCTTTCATCCGCATATTAATTTTATGGCAAAAACGATCGAAAAAAAAATCCAGTCTATAGAAATCTAGTAGAAAGGAAGAAAAACAAACAGTCTATTTAAAAGTCAGCATCCTCAGAAGCAATTATTATGCAAAGTCTTTTGCTTTATGTGTGTTAAGCATTTACGATTTCTACTAAGGTACAAACATGACACTCTGCTGTTCAGCTGGCCTGAAAACTGAACAAACAAATCGGTAAGGGGAGAGGCAGAGCACAAATACACATAATCCAGTGCAAATATGATGGAGGCTTTTGATTCAACATTATGAGCCATATGAGCCTTTTGCTTTCGCTGCCCAACAGCTGCTCAAGGCCCTCCTCATTTAATCATTGGTCAGGTCAAGTCCTATAATAATGAGCTCTCTTAGGTTTGGACATCATTTACACATAATTATTGGTAGCATATTGGACCATGTTGGTTGTTAGTAATATTATTGAGCTACTAAAACACATTATTCTAGAGAAAATGCACTGCTACTACTAACCTTCATTTACTAACAGCTGGAAATCTTTAGCTGTTTAAAATCTAGACTAAAAGCCCACTTGCGTAGAGATGCTTTTGGACCATGATAAGTAAAACATGAATAATAATTTCAATATGCAACAACTACACTTGAAAATGTAATGTTTCAATTGTTGACTGTGTTCTATGACTTTGTGTGTGTTTTTATGATGTGGAACACTTTGAAGTGCCTTGTTGCCAAAATGTGCTATTCAAATAAACTTGACTGACTGATCAGCTGCCATTTCTGGACGTGCCATGTCATGCTCTCAGATTAACATCTGTTTCGTTAAAGAAGCCTTCAAATCGTGATGCTGTTTTAGGAAGCTGGTTTATTAAACATGTTACTTAAAATTGCTTTTTGAAATAAGAAACCCTAAATCTACCCCAAGTAGGTGACAACAGACTGCAACACAACTTAACTATGCTTGGCCTGTTTTAACAGGCTATTATAAAGGTGAGGAGGTAACATTTTAAAAAAAATAGATATTTTACAAATCAACACTAAGTTTTGTTCAACATACAGTAGTTTTGGGTTTTAATAGATGTTGAAAAAAAAATCACAAAAAAAATAAATTCTTTATTCAGTTTTGCCTTAATCAAAACTATTGCTTTTGAACCGTTTCTGATTTCAAGCTGATTTTATAACATCTCAGACACAATTGTATATATTAAAAGATGGGGGCTGGGGGGGAGGGAGCTCTAAACTGTATCTCATTACAAAATATTTTTCAGGTTTCTCTTACTTTTAAAAGGTCATCCTCGTCTTTTCCAATACATCTACTGCTTTTCTCTATAACAAAATGTGGATACCAAACAACAATAACAAGAAAACTGTCTTGGGCATAGGTATTAATCATAGAAAGTCATGTTTATGTCCCGGCTACTCTAGTGTTCATGTTTCATTGGAGTTTAATTCCATCTCATTTCATAATTGCCTAATCCATAGTGTAACCTATTTTCTGTCAGTTCTTTTCCAGAGACAGGTGTCGTCCTTTAGCATATAGAAGACGCATTTCTAACAGCAACTATTCATTCAAAGTTCTGTCCTTTGTGATAACACCCAAATAGAAAAAGATTGATGCTGACTTGAATTCCTTTAGCAACAAGTTATGTTTTGACACACTCAACCGTTTTTTTCTATTCAAACTGCAGTAATTCGTTGAAGTGTATTAGTAGAATCCAATGACAGCACATCTAGTTAAAACAAAGAGCACTTGAGTTTGCAAGTGCTTAAGTCACCATTGAACTGAATTGTAAGTTCATTTTTGGAACATTTCTTGCACACTACTACATCTAAGCCACTGTATCAGTCACTAAAATAGAAATCACAATTTTTTTTTAGATTAGATTTTACATGATGATGATTAAATTGTTCATGAGCACTCTTAGATTCAGGAGCACATTTGTCTTTACAAACACACTGGTCAGAATTTAACTCTTGGAGCTTAAAAGCCAAACTTTGAAATCTAATGAGTGGACATTTTCTCTAACGTCTTTTTTTTACAGGAGACACTGGCGAGGTCAGCAGCCACTCAGTTCTCGCCCAACTGAAAGATTACTTGCACATATAATTGTTGATATTTCATCTCTTCTGTTGTTGCTGTGCAAATTATGCTGCTTTTGTATTCCTTGCATGGAAGATCTTGAAGTGCACTTGAAGAGAGATAGTTGTCAGTAGGCGGATAAACACCGTCAGTGAGATCATGACACCCATCTCAGGGTTATCACACTTTGTGCATTCACATGGTGTGGTGTTTGTGGAGTACATCATCACCTATGTCCTTCTGTCAGCTTGTTTTGCCTGTTTGAACTAAGATTAAAGACAGGACTTTTCTTTTGCCATTTATGGTGATATTAAGCTGCACTGAAATGAAATTGTACAAGGAAGCTCTGGGGAGAGCAGAGGAGAGGAGCTGAGTCTTTGCTGTCACACATGAGCCCGGAGGCCTGTGTTGTGGTAACTAAGGCTGCTCTTCCTAAGACACATGATGCACAACCGCACAAAGTCAACAAGCCATGTTGGCAACAGCATAGCGCAAATCCCTCTAGTCACAATTAATGTAACCGCAAACTAGTCAACATGCACAACAACACAGTTTCACAAAGGCAGGAACCTAGCTTTTTTTTTTTTTTTTTTTGCAGCTCCACCATGCAACATTTCTAGAGCTTTCAAGACCTTAGCAAAGATTTCCCTCTTTGTCAGCAAATACACATTCCAGTCAACAGTGCATCCAACAAAGAAATAAAGTACAAAGACTTACCTTTTATAGCACCATGGTAAAGAGGGGTTGGGTAAGACATGAAAAAAGGAAAAAAATAAATTACATAGGTTAAAAACTGATGTGCTGTGCGGTTTTCAGATCACAACCAAATGCAAACAAAAATATACAATGAAGTTACTGTACACACACACACACACACACACACACACACACACACACACACACACACATTAAAAGGTTGCCCAATATAATAAGCATTTAAAGTAAAAATTGAGCAAAGAGATATGCCTGGTGCAGGTGAAGCCTTTAGGAAAATGTCTCAAACCACAAATAAACCAATTTCCGTTTTTCAATAATATGTTATGCACACAAAGCACAAAAAGGAGCAAAATGCATTGAAGGTTTCTTGATAGACATGACTGTACTTTGTAATAAATGAAGAATTACAGATACTCATGCATGTAATGAATAATGCAAACACTCCTATTTTTAATCTGGTTGAAAAATAAATTCAACAAGAGCATCATGTTCTTAGTTGATAAACCAAAAAATTATGGGAGTTTTTGGTATTGATGCATTTATGGCTTAAGGGAGAAAAAAAAAAGAAGGATTTTCAGTGCCTTCATAGCTGATCAAGGACAAATTAGCAGTTTCCAGTAAGGTCTTTCTCCAGTTTATTGGTGCATCACTAAACTATATATTAGGACATGAGTTTTTTATAAACAGGAGCGAGCATTTTGTCATTCTTCAGCATGTTGAGCATCTCTGCGGTACAATGGGACAATGCAACTCCAACAAAAAAGTTAAAATAAACCTTCAATCATCCAGTCAACCAGTCACTTATTATGCCAGACAGAAGAAGAAAGTATTCAACATAGGAAATCCTACAAAAGCATTGAGCTGCCACTCCAGGAAAAGAAAAAGAGAAATACATCATTTTAGAACATAAAAACTTTTTTGCTCCAACAATCACTTGTTCATGTTTGTACAACATATCGGCATGTTAACACAATCTACAGTTCATGTTTGGACAACATAATATAATGTTGCTTCAATATACATGTTTATCATGCTGTAACATTTTTTTTTTTTTATTACTCATATTGTACCAATAGTGACAATTTGTTGACCGAATGTGTAAATGATATTGTTAGCACAAAATGTTTCATTATTCAAACATGAAAAATGCTATAAAGTTTTTACATTACACCATTAAATAGATGTATTTTTATGGTGCGCAGTTAAGGAATGACAGGAAATGTTCCTCCCACACACACACACACACACCACTAACACCATGCATACACTGCTGAAGATACAGTCCTACACACACACACTCCAGAGTAAATGGTTTCTGTCCTAAACGCCGCCCCACATATTTTTCTTTGGCAGAGGTGGCAGATCCATGCATCCATAGAATTCATCTTATTTACTATGTGTTACAGTCACAACAAACTGGTGTCCTTAAAGAACAACCTCACATGGAGGCAATGCAGGTCTTGTTCGGTCACAAAAAGAACCAACTAAAAACATGAGAACAGACAGAATTTACTAAGGCGGATGTTGTCCTAACACGAACACACACACAAATACACTTGCACATTCAAATCTGTCACATTCAATGGCATAAAGTACTTCCAGATGAAGTGATTCACAGAAACTCTCACCCACTCAGTCAGAAAAAAAGTCAGTGTTTGTGTTGACTTTTTCCACCTAAATGTCAGAGCTCTCACAATGACAGGCGGCAGTATTAGAGAGTTACACCACACCACAACTAAAGGGTCGTAAACTTTCTCATTTGAGGCCGTGTGCGGGTGTGCAGAAGCGTATAAGAAAGCCAAGTAATTTACAGTGTTTAAGTGCATTAATGTACTTTAGGAATGTTAACGATACCACTAAAAGTATACTTTCTGGTAGCTTGTAAAAACACATCTCTTACATCCTAAACAAAATACTTTTAACCATACTAGCTGCCTGCTTCTTAAATTGCTCTATTCCTAATACTACATGATAAATAGATATGTCACACATGAGCAAGCAGAGAATATTTTGTTGCCGATATTATTCGGTCCACTCAATAAAATTCTCTATGCAGCCTGTGACGGATATAAGCTTGTTTGTTTCTGCCAATCTCTCCAATAGCAGAGGCCTTATATTAATGTTTCAACCGCAAAACAAGTCTGCATACACAATACAAATTGATACAGACAGCGGTATTAGATGCAACAAAAGCATCAGAAAATAAGGCCTTTTGTTATACCAACGAAAGGCGGGTAGAACGTTTTTTTTTTATCGTGGCAATGTTTACTAAAAGAAAACCCTCGGTCCTTGTAAAAGTCCAAAATAAAAAGACCTGCATATGTACTTTGAGTAAATTGTTTTCCTGATATTATCGTATCTTTGAATTTCAAGCGTTGCCCAGGTCTAGAATTTAAAGCTGCAATGGATTTTGGATGCAACGTTCTCATATAAAATGTGACAGTCCTTTAAATGTTGATTATAATTCCTATTATGAGAGACTCATACAACATAAACAAACTTGACATTACAGGAATTTGAGACTAACAATCTCTACTGATTAAATTAATATTAAATGGATACCATCTATATCACCACATTGCTGAAGGTTACAAATTAAATTCCTTC
Source organism: Poecilia latipinna (assembly GCF_001443285.1). Classification (NCBI taxonomy): domain Eukaryota; kingdom Metazoa; phylum Chordata; class Actinopteri; order Cyprinodontiformes; family Poeciliidae; genus Poecilia; species Poecilia latipinna. The sequence continues at coordinate 23,984 of NW_015114200.1, read as the reverse complement.
ACTGATTGTCCTTAGAACAACTTTCACATTGGAAGACAATAATACTCACAATAATAGTTAAATTGTTAGGAGACGCTACAAATTATCTTGAAAATTGATTAATCAACACCAGTTTCGTAAAGAATTAGCGTCCTTCTAATTATACACTTAAAACCTGTTGATACCTGAATTCATATTGCTCTGATTTACTGAGACATTGAACAACTTGAAGTCATTAAATGTTGAGCGCAGTTAAAGAGACATTCATATCAAAGTTTTGAAATTACTGCCAACATAAACAGGAAGTCATAAGTCATTAGTAGCTGATGGCATTTCTGACTGATAAACCAAGTGTGCCCTTTTACAGAAGAACGTGCATGCAGCGCATTCTTGATATAGTTGCTTGTGTGTGGCTTTGTTCATGAGACTTGAGTTCCATACAACAAGTCTGAGTCAGATATGGAGTATTTAGAGAACAAGTCAAGTCAGAAGTCTTTGTTTCTGCAATCCAAGTCTAAGCCTGAAACTCTGATCTTCATAGGCATTTGATGCTTTTGCATGCGATGCCTTTGCAGCAGACAAGAGCATAGTAAGTTATTACTTTAAGGTTTTTTTTTTTTTTTTCCATTCAACTCCAACTCATTTGACAACCTTTCCTATGATGCCATTAGTTTGTAGGGACATGTAGCTCTTCTCCTTCCCTCTCTATTGCATGTTTTAATAGGCAAAAGATGAGGCATTGCTAAGCCGTAGAGGCAAAGAGCAAAATTAGATTCACCCTTGTTTCTGCAAAGCTTTTTGGCAATATGTAATATGAGAAATTAATAACTTGGACTACGAACTCGTATCTTCTTCTAACTCATGGCATAAATAGATTACACTATCTGTGACAAGCCAAGTTGAGATCATGATTTGGCCTAACAGTCTATTATTCAGCTTCTAATGCAGTCTAATTTAAGGGCTCTGACTAAATAAATCCCATAATTGAAACAGGACACAAAAAAAAAGTGTCTTTCACAGTGACACCATGTCTGCTAGTATTAGAAGGAATGGATGAGTTTCATCTGTCACTTCCAGATAAAATGAGCTCACAGTGTTGATCAGCAACATCCCAGCACATTTTATTATCAAAAATCCATGACAGGGTCGATAGGAATGAGCCAAAGGCTTTTGTTCTTCAAGGTTAGGAATACACACTCGCAGACACCCACAAACACACACACAAGCACAGACAGAAAAGGCAGGGCTGCTTAAAGAGACAAGGTTTATCCCAGGTGGGCTGCAGGGTTTGTGGCTTATTAAACTGAAACTGCAGCCCAGAGGCTGCGTCAGCAAAGTTTAATTAAAGGTGTCAAACAGTTCTTGTGTCACTGTCCAACATGCATATACATGCATACATTTTCTTCCACAAACACTCTCTCCGACTCTCTTTTGTGTGTGTGTGTGTGTGTGCGTGTGTGTGTGTGTGTGCGTCATCAACTGAAGTGTGACACCCACATAATCAATCTTTCCTGACTCATCCTAACACATGACTGGCCATTTGGCCTCATTATTCTTCCCGTCACTTCTGCCGGCTCTCCATCCCTCGGACTGCTGGTGTCAACACATACAAAATGTGCATGCATCCCCACTGTGACACAAGGATAAGAGATGAACTGAGGAGTGACGGAGTGAAAGGGGAAAAAACCAAAATGTGAATCCATCATTCTTTTTGTTATTAGGTGGGTGGACCTCCAGTCATCAGAAAGCATGCTTCGCTGGACTGTGTAGCTTTCATTTCAAATAAGCATTCGACCCCGTCAGAAATTGTTACTGCATTGGGTGAGAACTAGATCACGGTTGCTGCTTTTATGTATATTTCTATCACTTTCTTGTAACATGTGGATGAAAGGGACATTTTATACTTGGACATTGCAGTGAAAAAATGGTGAAACTAAATTTCCATACAGCAAAAGCCACTATCTGGTGAAAAAGGTTGTATTTATTGCGGATGCATATGAACACATAGAAAGTCCTTTGGTCCGCTTGTTTAGTCCGAACCAAATGTAGAATTATTATTTTTTTGTTTGCTTGAGGCGGTTTGCTGCCACACGCATTTGCATTTTGGAAGGGAATATAATGTGTAAACAAAGCGACAAAGGTGACAATCATTGGTCCCACCGGGCAGCAATGATGAAGACTGGATAGAGCACAGAAGTGCTAGATTCATTTCTGTTGTGCACATTTGTTCTGTCTTTGCAACAGCAATAGCATTTGAATGTCAACAGCAGCTCATTCAATCCATATGAACATCTGATTTTGGAGCAGCGTCACCAAATGCGTTCTGCAAGCTGAATGAGACGAGTCGCTCTGACCCACAACATACTGGCATCAGCATCGCTATGCAGAAAACAGCTGATTATGTATGTCTCACCATCAGAACATAGTAGCATTAGCAACACCAAAGGGCTCACTTTTATTATGATGCCCTGTAAGGGTGGCTTGTGAAGTCCAGATACAAGTTCAATACTTACTGTAATTGGGTTTGGATGGAGGTCAGTCTGTGTTCACACCTGAAGTTAAAGAAACCAGGGTTCATTTGGAAGCGGACCGAATCTACTTCAGAAAGTGGGTCTCAGTCTGGATGTTCGGTCTGTACCAGATTTCAACTGAGTGTGTTCACACCTGCACAAATGGTCTGAAGCAACACGGGGAATAAACTTTGATCTGTTTAATATGGACCAACTGTCTCAGGTGTGAATACACCCAGTCTTGTATACTGAAGTTGAAATTTCAGTTGATTTTTATTTTGCCTGTATTTGACCAAGAAACTCCCCAAAATTAAAAATCTAATATACAAGATGGACCAGACCTAATATATGTGCAAATAAACCTCTGTCTCAAGGGTATTGATTTAGTCCCCTCACTCACATTGTCTTGTCCTTAGTTTGACATTTTTCAAAGAAAAAAAGAAAGTGATTCATCGAGAATGATTTTTTTTCTTCTACAGAGGACCTAATATATCTAAAATCATTTTAATATTTTTTGTATGCACTTAAGCCAGCTCAAAAACACAGTATACAGTTTTGCTATGTTGCAAGACACCCCACAATTACCATCATTTACAATTATGCACTATGGAAATGTAACACCAATTATCTAGCAGCAGTAAGCAGATGTCAAATTTAGTCAAGCATGATCCTTATCACTGTAATCATGACTAATCAGAAGCTCTACAATGTTTTAAAGATTTTCTTTGTATGACTGTGATCTAGTGACCATATAAAATTATCATATGGTCATTATATCATTATAGTGTGTTATGGCAAGAACATGATCCTTTTTTAAACATGAGTAGTGGTGGTGTTTTTTTTTTTTGTTTTTTTTGCCTTTTTAACAAATAGGAAAAAATTTGATGCCAAATCTTAATGACTCCGTTGGTTGCCCACACTGCAACTCCACAACAAGTTTAACAAAATTCAGTCTGTTAATTTATTTGCCCTTTTCTAACAGACGGAAGAGCAGATGGATTAAAAAATAGATGAAAAATAGACTAATGGTCTCATTTATCCTCCTGATGCACATTTTTGAACAAACATTTCAATTTAACGTCTTAAATTGAAGAAAAAATATATACAAACTATACAATTTGAAATGCATATACAAGTCAAATCTGATGTAGTGCTTTAGCCTAACTAACTTTGGCGGTGTGGTAACAAATCCATGAATGATTGCCTTCTTTTTGCAATACATTTTATCTGAAAAATAGCACAAAAAATTACTGTTATTAGCTAGCATAGTTTAAATTATTTAGTTGAAGCTCTGAAAATGTATAACATTTCTTTATAGCATATTTATATCCCTTGACCTTTTCAACAAACATCAATGTATTTAATTAGATTTTTTTTCTCCCCCTTTGTGACAGACCAACGTAAAGCAGGGCATAATTGTGAGGTAGAAAAGATAAATAAATCACACATTTAATTTTCCAAATAAGAATCTGAGAAAGTGCCGTCTTTTTTATTTTACCTTCAATAAAATCCAATCGTACCCATTTCCGTCAGAAGTCATCCAATTAGAAAATACAGCACATCTATGTGTAATTCAAACACATCGCTGTACTGAGAAGGCTTCAGAAGTTTCTTTCTGAACATTAGTGAATAAATAGCATCATTAAAAGCAATCATTAAAACTGACAACTCACAAGTAAGGTGGTGGTGAAGTTTAAAGCTGTGTTAGAGCATGCAAGAGTATTCCCACCTTGTACATTTTCAAAAGAGCGCTGTTCAACTGAGAACAGTGAGGCAGAACTTCAAACCAACCAACGCAATGTCATCTACAAAGATGCAAGTAAGCTGCCTGTGGTAAACCTTGAAGGAGCTGAGAGAATGGACAGCATAACTAACAGTATTCTGCTCTTTATGGAAGAGTGTCAACATTTTGGAGCCATTTCTTTTATATAGCTTACCTACAGTTTGCTATGAAGGGAATAAAGCAAACAGATGTAACAAGGTGCCACTGTCCAAGGGTAGCTTCAATTCCCGAGAGTTGGTGTCGAGTGTGTTTTTGATGTTTCCTTGGTTAAAAACATTTGAATGAAATGACTGGCTTATTAGCAAGCCTCTGGAGAAATTGATTTCATACTGTGGCGACAATTCAGTCATTAATTCAGCTGCGTTGGAGCAAGGACATGTATAAACCATGCAGAATACTACTCGCTCCTTAAGAGATGCCCATCCAGGCCTCATCAGATGAAATAAAAATTTTACTTTGTGCCCTACACACAAACGCTACATGTGGTAGAGATTGAATACCCTAACAACATCTCTACCATAAAATAGTGCAGCAGCTGGATTATGTCATGGGAATGCCATTATTTATCAGGGACAAGGTTGATGGTCAGAGCTAAAGACAGGCCAATATTTTAAAAAAGCCTGCAAATAGTTAGAACTGGGCCAGACATTTACCTTTCAGTAGAGCCATAACCTTGCATAAAAATGTAACCAGTGCTAGAATGTAGTGCTTTACATGAAAATATATATGTGTAGAATGATCTCATTATATCAGCATCTACAGTGACATCCGCCAATATTTTTTTACATTTGTTTAACATATCGGTACGAGTCTGATCAATAAAACTGGGCCAATAATAACGACCCATTATTACATCCATCTCGTTGCCGTTTGTGTATGTGTATGCATACAAATGGCATTTGTCCAGTCATGTGGCAGTGATGTAGTGAGGGATTATGGGGTGTTTAAAGCAGAAAAGCAAATTAGATGGAGTGGTCACATTTACAGTGTTGAAAGTGCATGGAGACATTATATATAGTACCAGTAATTATTTGGCATATCAGCAATATTAATATCTGATATCAATATTAGTACTTCAATGCATCCTTAGAAAGTTTGATTGAGTATTTCTGCTTACAGGTACACTCCAATTTTACCGAGCTTGAACTGTTCTGGAACAAATCAGTACAAATTTAAACAAACTTGCTAAAGTTTGGAGCTATTTCAAGTACTTTACTCTAGTACTTTGTATTAGAGTAAAGGATGTTAATATTTTTGAAAAGCAGTGCATTACAATTTTGTCTAATGTCAGGGTTAGAGACGAAATTATATATTTCAAATGAATGGCTGTTAAATCCACCAGCCTACTGGGGCTGTTTTATTATTCCATTTTATGTAACCATGGTCCACTGCAAAAATAAAAAAAAAAAACCCATAAAAATAGAAAAAAAAGAGCAGTGTCCTTTGCCCAGCCAGCTGCCCTCCATAACAACTACACTCTTAGCTACATTTACATCACCACATGACATTTAAATTTTGGTTTCTCCTTCAACTCTCCATTTTGAAAAGAAATGTACAGTAAATAAATTAATAAAATAACATATGAGGGATAAAAAATAAAAAAAACACCATCTGGCCTAAATCTGATTGGTAGTGTCTCTCTTGGTTTGAAAGTCAGCCTGAAACAGGACGTCCAGCCAGCTGTTTCACTGACAACGCTCTGACATGATTGGAGAGAGTAGTCAGATAGTGCCAGGGAGAACAGAACCAGATTCAGCAAAGAAAAATGAGAACTTCACTAAAAGTGCCAATGTAATGCAGATCATCAAAATATTTTTATCCACTTGAACTTTTTTTTTTTTCCCGTCTGTTTCGACACGCAGCTCGCAGCATAGAACAACTCGACACCACACTCGACACCAGAATCACGCCAACACACAGGCTGAAAACAGTGTGGTGCTGACCAGGGTGCTGAAATATAATTCCCGGATTTTAGTTGTAAGTCACATACAGCAGCTGCAAAAAACTGGAAGACAAATTTCTTATCTGCTCCCTTGAATAAGGAGAGAGAAAAAAAAAACTTATTTCCAGTTAAGTTAGCTCTATGAGTAATAGTACATTTCTAGTTAATCTGACAACCACTGGATGAGTTCACATAAAGTTCAGAATAAATATTGCTGGTCTGAACAAGATTCATCCAACTGGCTTCAGAAACAAAGTTTCCTGACCATACTACTGCAATGTTTTCATTTTGTTTCCTGTGTGAAATGAGCCTTAATAACATAAAACAATTTAAGTACAATTGTTTTTCCTTTCTCATCAACCTGTATCAGATCAAAAAAATGATGAGTAAATTGCTTTCACTGTTAAAAACAAAAACATATCTGCCACATTGGTTCTCACTTTAAGGTTTAGTTTAGTTTCTTCCCCTTGGTGTAGTGGAGAGAAATTCATATTTTGATGTGGTGTTTTCTCAGAGTTCATCAGAAAAAAAACACTTGTGGACAGAGAGTTAGAGAACCTTGTATAAGCAGTTTAACAAGACCGAAGTATTTAGAATATTTCAAACTCAACGTATACATTACAAGTAGACAGCAAAAATATTTTTGCTCTTGTCAATGCTGTATATTTTACTATTTTTGAACACGTCATGTGAGAATACAGAAATAATGAACAAATGCTAATGCCTGATTATGGAAATGATTGGCATTCTATGTAAACAGTGTGGTGGAGTCAATATTTTATTGTTCTATGTTGATCAAGCTGTATTATCGCAAAACTCCAAGAAATGATGCCACATGAATTTTGGCTGAAACAAGTTAAGGTGTTTTAGGGCTGCATAGCTGAGTTTAAATCCTTCCTGTGTGGAGTTTGCATGTTCTCTCCGTGCATTGGATTCTCTCTGGGTACACCGATTTCATTCCACAGCCCATAAATGTTCATGTAAGCCACTCTAAACCTCCTTTAGGCATGAGTGTATACATGGGTATGGTCAGCCTTGTGTAGACATCCCCTGTGACACTGCAAGGGCAAAACAGGTGCAGGAAATTCATGGGTGAATGAGTTGTTTTAAATCAGGGATCTTCACATCCAGCCTTTAAGAGCTGGAGTCCTACTGAAGGACACAACAGCAGAGTGAAAAGAGGGACGGATTGGTGGCTCCAACCAGCAATCCACCTCTAACCTGCAATTCACCTCTTCAGCCACTGCTGCCCTAAAACCCTTGTGAAAACTTTTTCCAGATTTTTCAAACTGCAGCAAAAGGCAAGTGACCCACATTACACATTTTCAAATCAACCCACTTATCACTTTGAGGCTTCAGAAACTGTGTATTCGATGTTCTGAAAAACAGGATTAGAAATTAATTCATAACTGCGAGAGTGGGATATTTACTGTAAGCGTAAGCAGTGAATTTAGCTTCTTTTTTTTTCCAGGTGTTGATAAAAGCCTCATCACCTACATAAAAGGTACGTGTTGAGATAGCTGTTTTATATGTTGTGTAAAAAATGTCTTAAAAAAAAAACAGGTTGTTTTTTTCTGCAGACTACAAAGTGCTCCAGTAAAGAATATGAAAAAAGCACTAAAAGCTACAAGCTGCACTTCTACCACATTACAGTGTCACACAGTCCCTCCCATCCACAGCTCTTCCCTTCACGACGTCTCTCACTTCCCCCCCCCAAGCATTGCATGAGGTGTAAAAGCAGAGACCTTGTGAATTATTGAAGCAGACAAGACAATTGTCAAAATCGCATACGCACTCACTCACTCACACACACACAAACAGCAACCCTATCCGTGCCCTCGAGGGGGAAAAATGAGATAATGACCAATTCAATCTGACATGGTTTTAGGGGCCATAAACATGATAGCTATAGGAGAGAACAAGAGTACAGTAGAGGAGTGATGGTGACCCTGAGGAGGTGTGAAAAAAAAAAAACAGAAACAGAGTCTGATTCATCCTACATTGTGACACTTGGGTTGGAAAGGCAATTTTAAAATGTGATAGGTGCAGGACTGCCCACTTTACCAACATGTCCTCTCCCATTTCATACTTAAACAGCTTGCCTCCAAAATTATGTAGCCAAACAATGTATTCTCTGACTGACTGCCTTCATTTTAGCTAACTAACTAACTAACTAATGGCCATGATTACAGGAAACACGTTGAGCTAGACAATCAGTCTCAGTGTGGCGCTTGTATATAAATCATAAGATACTGTACAGCTCATTATGCAGTTCTGGGAAGAGAAAAATGTTGGTCCAGAGGGTGGTGACAACATACTGGAGGACACGGAAGGAATTAGAAATAAGAAACCCACTTTCCACTCATACAAAGTCTTCATGTCTTATTCTGCAATAGCAAGATCTAGTTCTCAAGCAGTCCTGCATTACGTCAGCCAACTATTACAAGCTCGAATGTGTTGTTCGAAGCATTCGTGGTGGGCTTCCTTGTTCACGGTACTGGTACAACAGAAATAATTGGCAAACAGCAGAAAATTTACTTAGTCCCAATAAACAAATAGTTGGACAGAGCTCTGTGACCTTATGGCTTAATGTCCTGCACTGCAAAGTGTTGGGTTGACAGTCAAACACCGTTTATAGCAATGTGGCACAGAGCAAAATACAGAAACCGTGCTCATTTTTTGACTGTGCAAATTAGGGCTGAAACGATTCCTCGAATGATTGCAGTGCCTCGATTATTAAAATTCCTCAAGGAAAATCTATCCACCTCGAAGCTTCGTTAAATTGTGTTTCATTATGTAGTGCACCGTGTTGCGGCCGGATGATTATTTGTGGTGGGCAGCGCGCTTACTTCCACCTATGAGTTGTTGTGAAGTGTTAGCAGCTTGGTGTTGCATTGTGCGGCGTTTTGTTAGGTTTTGGGGGAGAAATAAGGATTGTTGAACTTTGCTGTGCGATTGTTGGACTATAGCAGCTTTTCTGACGTTGGAATCGGGTTGTCACGGATCTGGAGCGAACGGTAGGAATGGCGCTGAGAGAGAGAGAGATCCGATTCCTCGGATAATCGTAAGAATATTCTATAGAGTACTCGATTACTAAAATATTATTTTACAACAGCCCTCGTGCAAATTGAAGTTGGTTAAGGATAAACTCTGGCTGCAGGCACATTCCCCACCCTCCCATCCACTCAGCCGGGGCCAAAAGGTCAAGGAGTTGCCCTAGTGATCTCCTCCATCTTATTTTGGAGGATTCAAAGGTGTTCCCAGGTCAGGACTCCTTCCTGTGGGATCCGGGGCTGTCCTTGGATCGCCTCTCAGTCAGACATGCCCAGAAAACCTACGAAGGGATGCATTCTAATCAAATGCAGACAACCTCAACCGACTGCAATTAGAGCAGAGGAGCAACAACTCTTCGCTGAGCTTCCGTCAGATGAAAGAACTGTATTCTTAATCTCTAAGGCAGAGCCTCGCCACCTTATGGAGGAAGCTAATTTCAGCTGAAATTACATACACAGACATTAATAAGTCATTTATCCCCAAGCCTATGCCTCTGCCCAGACAAGAATTTCTTTTTCTAAAACTTAAAAGTTTTATACCGTTTTTGCCCTTCATCCACACAGAAACTTTTTTTTTTTAAGAGGACCCAAAACCTAGTGAAGTTAGAAATTAGAATGCGTGTCCCAATTGGGCTCAATTTACAGATTTGAAGTATCGTGAAGAAAAACCTTTAAGCAGATTAACATGTTTTTAAGCCCATTTTTTATTTATTCATCCAATGTAATATTCTAAGTGGAAAATAATAATCAACAAAAAAAATAGACTTCAATTTGTCTGTTATTAATCAATATAACATGTTTTCGTTTATAAATTAATTTATTAAATAGATGGACTTTTCAATAGTAATAGGTTTGTAAATTACAATATAATGTACAAGACACAGATTAGTAAGTAAATGAGATTGGATGTTGGATTTCTGAATGAATAGAATATGAAGTGCTTTTATTTCAATTAGCTGAAAGGATCTTTGTTTGCAATGACGCAAGTTTAACAGCAACACAGCAAAAGGTCCCTGCGTGGTTGAGCCGAACTGCCAAAGTAAATTCTCATTATCACGTAATTTTCTTCTCAGCCTCATGTTGTCCTTCCCATCTCGTCACAACAGCCCTGGGAAACATTTCGCCCCCTCTCTCCATGCAAACTTTCTTGTGTGATTGGTCTGAATGTCATGGGTGTGTTTATTTATGTGCTGCTCAACTTCCATGAGTCGGTGTTCTGACCAACTGTGCAACGTAGGACAGATCGTCAGGCAGCATAGATAGTCAGAACACCGGTTTTTCAGGCAGGGCAGATTTTGAGGAGCAATTGTTTGAGACTGTGAGGAAAATATCTACTGACATATTAAACTCTCTCTGCTCAGTTCTGGTTCGATACAGCAGGCAAACGTTTCACAAACGTCTTGCATTTTTTGTTTTGTTTTGACGTGAAAAATTATTTTCTCCTCCAAATTTGTGAACTCGTAATACTCATTGTTCTCTGCTGCGTTTTCTATGCTGTTGTAAATCACATATGGGGAAAAACCATGATGGCCAAAGTACGACTTGTGAACCGTGAAAGATCTGTACTAAAACAAACTCTCCGAAACCACGTGACTGTGTTCGACTTTGGTCCACCTCTGCTGGGTCTTTTAGATGTTTAAGACAGGTTATTCTTATTTTGTTCTGGAATGACACAAAGTCATTTAATGAAGCATTCTGTGTGAGAAATCTTCATATGGCCATTATTATGAAGATGAAGCTAAAATAAATAGTTTCTTAAAATACCAAGTTCGCTTTTCTTATGCAAAAAGTTCTGATAGAAGACTGTTTGCATCTACATATTCTCCTTTAGAGGAGGCTTTTTAGAGGAGAATAAGTAGATGCAAAGAGTCTTCTATCAGAACTTTTTACATAAGAAAAGCAATATTAATGACCCTAAAGTTCAACACTTTAAATCTAAGTCAAGTCATATGTGTTTTCATATTATTAGTCTTTGATTTTGCGACTTCTTGCAGGCTCAAGATTTCAAACTTGAGTCTAAAACCATTTCTGAAATCTTGCTCTTTCAAGTATTATCTGGTGGACAGCCTCATAACGTGCGACGGTTCAACTCTTTCACCATGACAGACCAGAGAAGAACCAACTTTACTCCATCCTCAGATTATGCTAATCTGACTTCCCATGAGTTGCTGAGCAACCTTTAACACTAAGAACAATTGTAAAATAAAATGAATATTTTATTTTACTGTATTTGGAACAAGAAATTTGTGTTTCTTGTCAGTCGTTTCATTCAAGTGATTATAAGCAAAGTTGACGTTAAAATTCTGGACACAATGAGCCCCTGTGAGCAATTTAAACCGTAATGGACTCTTGCTGAGAAAAGCCTCCCTGCCGCATCACACCAACACTACTAAGAACTATTACTACTGAGAACTGATGATTTTAACATATGACTTTTCAAAATCAAGTGGATGATTTTGTGGCGTAGAAGAAGATGTTTGTAATTTAGCTGCACAATCTCCATGTGGTGAGCAAAGGGAAGAATTGATGGTACTTCAGAATCCTCGTTAAATAACAAAAACTCTCGAAGGATCGAAAACCATCGAGATGGTTTTGTACTACTACGGTTCCAAACAACAACTGGAGTCGTACAAGCTGTGAAACACATCAAACAGATATTAAGCAGTCAATGAATCAAAGCAAAAAGACTTTATGCTCTGAACAAAGCAGTACTGACACCCTGAAAACAATGCCCTTGATAGGAAACAGACAAATACGAATGCTATGGCTCATCTCTACTCATGGATTCAGCCAATAAAACACATTAGAGGAAGACGAATTACACCCTGATACAGTACACGGAGACGTAGAGGCTGCCAAACCAAGACGGAAAAAAACTACACAGTCTAATCAAATGCTTGATCCAGCACACAGCAGGGGTGGCAGCTTCATCAATATCAATGACAAAAAAGCACTCACCAAAATCCACAGATGAAAAAAATATATATATCAGGACATGAATCATAACATAAGACTACACCATTGTTAGCATTACAGAAAAACAAAATGATAGAGGAAAACTACGGATGGTTTATACGTGGAATTATGTATAATTTTCTTCATTTGGAGATTACGAAGAGGTGTAAATCAGCTCATTACTTTGATTCATGAACACACACACACACACACCCTCCCCCATAAAAACCAGCATGCCGCTGAAGTGTGAAGAATGAAAATACAGCAGTTTTATAGTCCCACTGCAGTAACAAGGAGACGTCTCCCCGTCATTACTATGCTATAGATTTTAACCAGAAATGACATGCAGTCAAAAATATGAAGCAGGGTGCAAAGAAAAAGAAAAATACGATTTTGAAATAAATCACTCGTCAGAGCTGAAAATGCAGACTGAATAACAAATAGGTTGAACAAATATTAACAAATATGATTTTCACGCCTTCGATTTATTTTATTTTACTTCCCTCTTTAATTATCATACCTAAGCTGCTCTTAAATGCCCAGTCTACTGCATAATTGGCCTGCAGAGACTGTATTATTCTTTAATGCTTCTTTACTGATACTTTATATCTAGTCATCATTGTAGCCTGTGAAAGATCCTTTATTACTAAAATTATTTGAGTCAATCAGGTGTCTAAAAATGCTGTACAAGTATTTTTTTTTTTTCACTGCGGTACGATCATGTACATTTCTTTGCCTATTTTTTATTTTTTTAATTCCCACTTCAATATAAATAACATTGCTCATGCCCATCACCTTATAATAATGCAAGTTTTGACATACATTGGTGTAAGCAAACTAAGCATCAGTGTATATCAGGGTTCATTCTTCTGGATTACAAAATCTTTTGAAGCTTTATCTAAAAGTTACATTCAACAAACACAGAAATCAGCAAAGACAGATCCTGGTTTAAACAATAACAATGAAAAAAGGGTCATTTTAATTATCAGTGTTGATCATTTTCATCTGGCAAACTCAAACAGCTTAAAGAAGTGAGTACACGGAGGATGAAGGGTGTAAAATGAACCCTGATTCATTATGAACATTAGCTCTGCTTGTGCAGCGCAAAAACAACAGCAATGTGTTTTTATTTGTCTCCCTCTTTATCACTTGGAGCGAGATCTCAAAACACGGAACCCACGGTGGCTTCACTGTCTTGCTAAGCAACATATCCGACAGCATCTCTTCAAAAGACTTTGCAGCTTCGCAGGAGAGCTTCATATCAGCAATCCAGAGGGCTGACAGAAAGGCGATTCCTACAGAGCAAGAATAAAACTTGGAGAAGCTGTCATGACAAAGTCAAGAGAGAAAACACACGTCGACGTGTTGTACTGATGACGCAATTCTCGCATCTCTTCGGCCTTGTGACTGTACATCTGCTCTGCTCATAGCGCTGATGGGCTTCATGTTAAAGTTCGTCTTCATCTTCCTCTTGCACAGTTCCTGTTTTGCCAGCAGTGATCCTGCTTTTTCCCTTCCTCTCTGTTGTAAACTCCCAACTCACATGCACACACACTCACAAATACTCTACCAGACAACCTATTTGTCTCAGTTATAAAGGGGCAGCGACCTTTATCTTCCCCGTGTCCAAATTGTCCTCTGCTACCTTTTTGTAACTGGTTTCTCAAATACTAACAAATTATATTGAAACTCCAGTCTGGGTTACCTCTCCCTGTGCATTCAGTGATCAATCTCTCCAAGACGTTGGGAGTAAATGAAAGCCTGGTTGTGCTTATGCATCAATATGCAAAGAAACAAGTCAGCAAGTGAAGATGTGGATGTTTCTACACACTTTAAAATGCAATCACCGCTGTAATGATGGATTTTTTTTTTTCAGCAGGATTTTTTGAAAAAAATAAAATAAAATTAGCTCTTGGAGCAAAATATTTCATCTCGAATTAGAACAGTGACAGGAGAAAAAGGGGAGATGGCACAATGTTTTAAAAAGAGTGGCGAGCCAAACAGGCATAAATGATGCATGTTTGGTGCGGAGATTCGCTGAAAGGAGGCTTTACACGGGCGTCTAAAAGTTGTGGGAGGGGGTGGATCCAGATGGGGAGGCTGAGCCACACCCTGCCCTTCCCCCATCCCTACTGAATAACAATGACTGAACAACAAAGCCAATCTCTGCACGTAGCACACCAGGGCAAAGACAAAGACACACTGAGGACAGCAATTTATTTTGGATGCACAGGGGGAGAGGGGAGGCGCGCTTCCAGGTGTGAATGTGTGCACAGCGAGGCCGAAGAGCGCTAAAAGAGAACATGCATGCTCAGCAAAACCTTTTTCCTCCATGAATGAAATGAAAAGGTGGGGGCACGAATGCACATATTAAGCAACCGGAGCAAGTTGGAAGTAAAAATAAAATGTCAGGTGCTTCCACCGCAGAACAACACCTGCTAACACGAATCCTCCTAAGTGATCAGTGAGCCGATGCTGGTGTTTTGACTGGCAGCTCTGAAGAGGCTGTCATCTCAAAGTGCTGCTGATAAACGATGACAACATTTAATTCCCACTGTGAGAGTGAGTCGAGACAGGCCGCTCTAATACTCAACACCCGCGCTATTATTTGAGCAATTTTTTTCTACACGTCACCAGGTTCATCAACTAATGAATTGACAATCTGGTGCTTTGCAGGCATCCCGTGTCCTGCGCAAGTATGATTTAGTGCCTTTCTGCAGCCTCGGAGGCACGCAGCGGGGCAAACGGGATTTCAGTCTGAAAACAGCGAAAGTAAGAGAGGGAGGGAAAGGAAAGGCAAATCCTTTGAAGACAAAAACAAACAGTGGATTTAGAAGTGTTAAAACTAATTTTCTGCATCTTGACAAAAACAGCGAAGCTGCCAAAACGGTGACGACGGCAGTTTGTTTTGGTAAAAGGAGATCAGTGTTTGGACAAATCTTACAAGAAACATTAACATTCTTTGTTACTTCTGTTAAATATAAATCAAATAATAGTGCTGTGTCCAAACACTGAGCAATATTTTTGTTGGAAAGACTACACTGCGTCCCATGGCAAACAGCATAAAAATGCTGTTAAAATATCCACATACGATGCATACAGGGGCCTAAACGTGGTTTAAAAGGTGCAAGCAGGGATTTCTCTGTCCAGGTACAAGTATTACATTCCCACACCAATCAAAATTTCTTTTTAAATGATTGGTGTCAAAGTTACTGACTAAAGTGAACTGTTGCTGGTGGATTACTGTCTTTGAATGAGCTATATGGCTGCAACTTCTGCTATCATTTTTTTTATCTGTCTTTTGTGCTTTCCCCTCAGTGTTTGCTGCATACAACAATTTTCACAGTGAAACTGTGCTAGTTGCTGCAGCCCCCCCATGTATCTGTGCTGGCTGTGCCAGCATATCCACAGACAGGAGACAGAGCTATATAGAGAGTTTCTGTAACGTTATTTATCAATGTGTTACAATGTTTAAAACAGAAACAGTAAGTTCATGAAGCAGCACAATGTTTTCTGTGAGCTTTGTCTGCAGACAGTTAATTTTGAAGATGATACATTATTTTACAAGTCAAATTATCAACCAATGTCAAAGCAAAAAGTAAATGGCTAAACAACAGAAAGCTGTGCATGTCTCAGGTGATGCATTGTCAAAATGTAATAGTAGCTTTCTTGACCTAGTGAACTTGTGTACGAGCAGCATTTCGAGGCTAAATTTGGACAATATCTCTTTTATAGAGAAATGCAGAGACAGTCGCATTCATATGTACACTGAAATATGACTTGAGTGCGGTACAATCACAAATAGGCCTAAACTAATGTAGAGCATGCAATACTGGTTAAATGTTGTGTATTATTCTCCACTATTATTTTTGAACTAAAAGACAAAAACTGGTGGACATAAAATAGTCATAAATAGTTGTTCATGGATGTAAAGTGTGTGGAGAGCCCTTCCAGGCAAAATGTCCAACTCTTAACCCATTTTTTTTTCAGATTACAAAGATAAACAATGGAGGGAAATTATTTTAATGGGGGTACTTCAAAACATTTGTCATTTAATGAGCTTTAACCACGAATCCTTCATTGTCTTAACTTGCCTCTTAAAAAAAAATAAAATAGATAAATCAGTGTAGAAGGCAGCTAAAGTGTCTAATCTAAACTCTAATCAGGAAGGTGTTTATTCTGGTACACTACTGACAAATACTGTTTGTTTCACAAAGCTACAGAAATGATATTTGTGACAGAGAACAGCAGCATGTCTGTGTACAGTGTGCCGGTACTGTGTATGTTACTGCCTCTACTTTATGTAAATCAGCCCGGTTATTCTTATTCTCTGTGGCCTGAACTCTGTCACTAAATTTTGATTGGCTGCTTGAGTTTTCTTTTGTTTATTTTTGCCATTTCTTCCCTGCTGCTCCAGCTGTACTGTGCATATTCAGATATTTTCTCTCCTGACCAGAACACTTTGATGCAGCCAAACAGCACAGAGAAGCTGCAGGCTCACAACAAAGTTGACCCTGTCTGAAACAGAAGCGAAGATGAAGTCGGCGCCGCATACAAATGTGACTGGATTTTCCGCAGCTATTCTGTATTAACATAAAAGCGCCTGGAAAATTAAAATGGGAACTGTAGAACGAGCAAAATGACATATTGTTTTCATAAACAAGGACGGGAGATTAGGCAAATGTGGGACAAAGGTATAAATAGAAGAAAAGATTAGGGGTGTTTGTAGTTTACTGAAACACACAGTTGTTTTAGCTTTAACTTACGGCTAAACAACGGTTATATTTTTTGCTAGCTCAGCAAAAGCTAATAAAAAAATCTGTAGCAAGTCTATGAATCAGAAATATGCTGCTTTAAAAGATATAGATTAAATATAAAGTTGCCAATAATAATAATAATAAAACAAGTTATTAATCCTTACAAAAAAATCCTTTTAGAAAAGGCATTTCAGAATGTTACAATTTGATGAGACAACTCTTCTGATTCTTCTATTTCTGAACAAAATGCACGGAAAGCAGACCTTTAGGAAAATTTGTCCCTGGAGAACAGCATATAAACCAGATTAGTCAAAAACAGGTAATACAAGCCCTAAGCTATTACAACGGTAGATGAGAGTAGACATTACCTCAGAAAAGTGAAGCAAATTCAATCAAGACATTCAAGAAACCTGCAACAGATGTGGAGGGGTTTATTAGGCCACTTCGTTTCATTATTTTTGGTAATACAGAATATCCATACACAAGGTTCTTCTAATTAGACTGGAACTTGATCGCAGGGTCTTCTTTCTAGGATTTTACTCAAAGTGAAACCAAATTAAAAGAGTAAATAGGATAATTGCACTTACCTGGGAATTTATGGATAAACCCTGTATCACAGAAGGGTTTGAGGAACTAACTTCTTGCTTAACCCTGAAAAAAAAACCTCTGCTATTCTCAAAATCAGACATGATCTTTTCCATTAAGTATGGGGTTGTTTCATTATCTACATGAAGGACAACGATTATTCAGTGAGTGATGTGACTGAAGAGTTGTTGGTGCATCCAGCTTTTTTCTTTTCTCACTGACTTTGTGACCTGATTAGTTGTACGCCTTTATCTTTGTTTTTCTATGTTAACCAAATGTGTATTGCATGACTCCTGTTCCAATAATTATAGGTACCTGCACATTTGGACTATTTTTGTTCTGATGTTCTTTTCTTCTTCCCCATTTATGAAAAACTCAGACATATTTCTGAAAAACAAACAAACAAAAAAAGAAATAGAAAAACCGGTGTGCTGATAAGACAATTTAAAAACATCTACTAAAAAGCTTTCCTGGACTAAAATTAGACAAGATAAAAATAGTTTATTCAGAGTGCATCCCATCCCTCCTCCTGCACTTCATAGTCCAGTGATTAGTACTCGACAAAAGGATTAATCAAACCCTACTTTTCTTAACTGAACTTTGACTCCAAGTCTTGGACAGGCTCCTCTGCCTGAGCATGGACACTCATGCATAATGCAAGAAGTAGCAAATGGCTCATCAGTGGGGATGCCGAGTGAAACATGGCAGGCAGGGGAGAGCAGCAAAGAGGAGGAGTCACAGAGGGAGGTGCTGGGGAAAAAAAGGGAGAGAGACAAAGAGGGCATGGCTGAGGGAGCACAGGGTCACAGCAAGAAAAAGACCAGGAGCATAATAGTAGAATACGTACAAAAATACTGAGTTTATGACTCAAAGAAAAATAAATAAATAAATAAGAAGTGTAATGAAGGAAATGGCTTACAGGAAAAATGAAATCGAAATAAGAGCTGTGATTTACATGTTAGAGATAATAAAAGATAAAAATAGTGGTGAACTATTCTGTGAAGCTTGTATCCCGCATAGCAAAGTAATTATCCCTAGTGCACCAACCAAGCCAGAAACTTACTGTAATGTACAAGTTTTTCCAACTCTTATTCAGCAGAGCGCAATCCTCTTTTTAATACCGAGAGGACAACACAAAAAAGTAAAACACCTTAAAGCCGCACCACAGAAATCTGTTTTGTTGACGTTGGAAAGTCTGTGAGAGCACCAAATTATTATTTATGTCTTCCCTTCCTAGTCATATTCTTTTTATAAATGCCCAAAGAAGCCAAAATAAAATTTTTACTTAAAATGTACACATCTTCTCAAGATGTGTGTGCAATCCCTTCGACAATGCTCTGTAGGAACTATATAAAATAAGAAAAGAAAGCCAAATTATCAGTAGTGATCATTTATATTGCAGTTGTCAGCTAAAGCTACACAATCATGACAGATCTCATCACACACCTGTCACAGAGTGTAATGGAAGATTATCAGTTGTGATTGATGAAGAACAAAATCACAAATTTCTCATGAGTGCTAATTTTCATTTGGGGCATATGGGAATACAAAGTGAGCTTCTGAGTACGTCATGTCAGAATCACTCTTCTTCAGCATTTGTTTGTTACTTGGTTAAATTTTCCAGCTGGCAAGCTGAGGTCAACTCTGATTGGTATTTCCTTATTCCCTAATTCCCATCTATAATTCAGTATATGTTGGGAGAGTGGATGAGTAGATCAAAACTACTTAATCTTTGCAGAAGACATTATGATTACATCCTACCTTTGTGTAAAGCTGAATGGGTTTCATATGCACACATGTTCATACATTCATCATGGGCATGAATCAACTGAATTATATTTCAGTGCCTGTTTTGACCAGCTGTTTTCCCTCAAAAATTATATAAATACAATTTTGATCATTTTTAAAATATCAGAACAAAAATTACAAGTTATAGAGATGAACTGGGCATTGCTGGATTACAAGGGTTTAAGTTTACAGTAAAAGATATTTTGAGTCACTAAACTAAAAGGATGTTGACCAAGGGGAGAAGTGCCTGGATAAATGTTTTACAGTCAGATAAAACAAACGCTGAGCTATTTGGTCACATTTATGAAGAACTGTGTTTGGAGGCATCACGGTAAGGCTTCTTTAGCTTTCATGTTCAACAAATGGTTTTGCAATAAAATCACTCAGATATGGCACTCTACTTACACTGTGAATACACGTTCATAAACCTCTAATGAGGTCTATAATATCCTTCTCGCTTGGACGTTTTCAAAAGTGACACTAGTCTGGGCTGGAACTCACAGGGTTCATATAAAGGATGTACCACAGAGGGAACGGAAAAAACAATACAGTGACCGTTTGCTTCTTATTAGTTTTGGTTTCAAGCATCACTGCTACTGAAGGAACCAATCTTGGTTGAAGTTAAGCAAACTGTTCTGTCTCTGTGCACTTTAGCAAACCCTGTCCACTGTTAATCAGCACCAGTTCCACTGGGTTTTGGCATTAAATCGTCCAACCAGCTGGTCACACAGACCGTCCACATCCTTCAGCCACGATGCCAGCAAACCCTGACTTGATTCAGTCAGGACAACACTGCGACTACCTCTCTTGGCAGTTGAGAGGCAGAACAGCAGCGGGGTGACTTCAGACCCAAATGTCATGCCAATCCTTTCAGGAAGAACAAAATGGCAAAAAGGAATCCAAGTCCCAGGTGTTTTATATTAAAAAGGATTTCATACTGGGATGCACAGTGGTGCAAGTGGTAGCACTGTGCATGTGCCCATGCATGCATGGCTTCTTTGCAGGTACTCCCATAATCCAAAAATATGACTGTTAGGTTAATTGGATTTTCTAAATTACCCTTATGTGCAAGTACTGTTGTTTGTCTTGTAAGTCTCTGTGTTGCCCTGAGATATGTTGCCAACCTGTCTAGAGTGTGTCCTCCTTCGCACATGTGGACTCTGGAGATAGGCACTAGTTCCCTCGTGACCCTGCATGGACAAGCAGGTATAGACACAACATGGATGCACTTTCGAATAATTAAAAAATCTATGTTAATTTGGTGGCGGCAGTATCATCATCATGTGGGGTTTTACTGCCAGAGGTGGTGGCACATTGCACAGAAATTATGTGAAAATAAAGAAGGCCTACTTCAAATTGTTTTAACTACATCATCAGCTACAGGGTGAAACAGACATAAAAAAAAAAAAAACATCTTGAAAATCTGAACCAGGGTATATTTATGTAGAGTTTATTCCATTAAATCTAACAGTTCAGTTTCATCTTGCAGAGCTTCGACTAACTTGTAGAGATGCATGTAGACGTATTTAGTTTGTTTGTTACCGACACTTAAATTTACAGCAATCCCTCACCGCATAACCGATTTCTAAACAGAGCCACGGTTTAATGCTGTTGTACTTTGAGGCATATTCGTGCAAATTTAATTTGGGTGACAAAGAAGAGAGAAATGAGCAGCTAAGTATGGAGGTAGAAAGGAGACACAGCAGAGCGAGCCACAGCCACTGTTGCAGGAGACAAATTGCAAACAGCAGGTTCCTTCGTGCGATAGGTCAGACAACACACACTCGGACACAAACACACGTAATCACCGCAGCAGCTCCTGCATCTGTACGGCAGCAGAGCTTGAAATATTCAACATAAATGTCACCCGTATCTATTGCCATTCCTTTCCCCTCCTATTCCTGCCGACTCCCCTCCACCGTCTCCCATCCCCCACTGACAGTTTGCCATTAACAAGTTTCATTTGCACAGGAGACCAGAGAGCAGCATTAAGAGAGAGCAGTGGAGAAGCACACACACCAGGTAGTCAAGCCCTGGCTGAGAGCAGGCTGTCATGAACATCTTTCACATCACAGGTCCTGTGCTGGACCAAGATGGCCACCTCTAATAAGGCCAAAGTTACCCCTCAGTCTGCCGAAATGTCTGGGGAACATGTTTGCAGGGAGACAAGGACATCATAGAGTTGAGAGCGTGGAATCACTTCTGTAGCTGTCAGCAGTGAAATAACTTGAGACTGGGCAGGTTTAGCACTGAGGATACTCTCTGAAAAAGGTTCAGAAGAGATTTGGAGGTAAATTTTTCTTACTCCGGCTAGTCAGAGGAGAATCTTGTCCCAATTCTTCAAAAGACACCAAGACACAAATAAAAGCTCTGAGTGCTAGGATTTGTTCTCCGTTAATAAAATATTTAATGCAGTCTAAAAGGAACCCAAGACACGGTGGTCCTCAAGGATTTGGCTGAGTTGGAGATCATGCACTAGCCAGGGAAAAACAGTGTCACATCAATTTAATTTAACAGAAACAATATTCCTTGGAATACCTCAAATCCAATCCTACTTCAAAAACATGGTAGCAAAGTCTGGCTTCTGTTTATAAAATGTTTTCTAAGGAAACCCAATGGATTGCAGCAGTCCTTCTTCCTGAATGAACATGTGGTGATAGTGGAATAAAACTTATGTTTTAACAGCGTCTGGGACGGTCTGAGCTGGTTGGGTTATGCTTAATTTGCACATTTACAGGATTCAGATCATTTGTTACCACTGAGAAAAAGACTATTTCTACATCATTTAAAGCACTTCATCTGATAGAAATCTGATCTGTGCAGTGCGTCTGTGCTTATACAGCACACAAATCCAATGATGCAACATCGTATAACCAGCTAGAAAAACCACATGCTGCACTATTAATTCAAGTAGACTAAACAAACGATTGCAAGAAGGAAAATACATCTATTGATCAGAGCTCTCTCAAACAAGACAACATTTTGCCTTTTTTTTTTTAAAAGCGGAAATATGTGCCGATTCCAATTTGTTCTTGTGTTTCCTGAAAAAGAATATAGCTTTTTAAATTCAACTTCTACTTTGTTGAATGTTTAAAAAAGTAAAATCACCCCAAGTTTACCTTTTATCACTAAAAACACAAACTTGACTTAACAGTTCTAGAATGTGTTGCACTGGAGTGATAAACATATCCCATGTTTGACAGGACAACTATTAATTACTGACTCTTAATCTTGCCTGGCAGAAACTCATTACTGACTGAACACCATGGCAGTTTTTCAGACCATATGGGAACAACCATGTTCAAAACGGTGCTCTGCTCAAATGAGACCATACAAACTTTTTGGCACACATGCAAAATATGTGTAGAGAAAAAAAAAAAAAAACTGCTCATCACACTAAGCACACCATCTCCATGGTGACACAAAGTTGGCAGCATCAGGATGGGGCTAAATATTGGGCAATTATGGACAAAAGCCTTATAGAGTAAGAGAAAAATTGCTCTAAAAGCTGAGCCATGACATTAAACATACAACCTAGAGCTGCATTTGGTTTATATTAAAATATAGCCATGTGTTCAGATGGAACAGTCAAAGTCTAGACATTAATTTATTGTGTTTCTGGCAAGAAAATTCGTCTGCACAGGTGCTCTCCATCCCATATGACAGAGGTTGAGTTGTACTGCAAAGAATAACCAAAAATGTAGTTTTCTGAAAGAGCAAATCTACTAGAGTTTTAAAGTATCCACAACTTTTTAATGGCCTAAAACCCCAGAACAAAACACAAAAGTTTGTGTCTTTAACCACAATATATGTTTTAAGGGAGGTGGGGGGGAAGAAACATTTAAAAGGGGATCAATACGTTTGAAAGGCACTGCAGGTGGGTTTTCTACTTATTGTAAAAACCTTCAGTGTTTGTAAGTTAATGTTTTGTATGAGCCAAAGAAAGAATAAACGGATAACGTGTCAGAATGCCAACACTGATGATGAAAATCAGGCAGCGGGGAAACAACTCAGTCATTCAGAGCGGAAGATAATCATTCCGCCATGTGCAGCCGAGTAATGCCGTTTGTCCAAAAGTCTGACTGGCTTTTTCAAGCAGGGTTCCAACCTGCTGAGTTTCTACAAGGTGGATTACGCCTGCTGGCAAGAGCTCAAGTACTCACTGGGTGTATCAAGGGCGACGTGTGCACGCACACGCACACACAGATCTACGCATTAAAGATAAACCCACACGCGCACATTTACGCACAAAGGATCTAACTATATGTTCATTTTGGAGGGGCAAGTTCGTTTTGTTGTTGTTGTTTTTGTTTTTTTTTTTTTTTTTTTTTTTTTTTTTTTTTTTGCAGCGCAACTCACATCTCTGAATCTGTTCCAGGATCGATCCTTGTTGTACTGAGCCACGGTGCCCGGCCATTTCTCGTGACTGATAGCGTAGACCGCCGTTTCGGTGCTCAGCAAGAGAGCCAAGGCAGGTAGCAGAAAGAAGAGCATCTTCTGTAAAGCAGAGAGAGAGAGAGAAAGGAGGCTGACAGAGGGAAAAGCTCATGCGGAGGTGGCTGAAAAGAGTAGGCTATAGAGAAAAGTCTGATAAAGCACTTTAGAAGATAAAGAAATGTTACCGGGAGCCTC